>NC_081552.1:258775315-258801933 GCF_963082655.1 Stomoxys calcitrans | reverse complement strand
ATCCGCCCATCACTGGTCTATACGCTTAAATACTCACCGTATCTCACTCTCTCTCTGTCTCTCTCTCTCTCTCTCTCTCTCTCTCTTACTGCTTCTCTCTAGTAGGAGAGACACAAGTGAACATTTATTTTTCTGGTAAACGAATAATCGCTTGCGGCTATCGAAATATTTTTGCCATTAAGGAGTCTTTGGTTTTACCACAAAAGACGGGTACTTTTACCATAGGCAAAGTTATTAAAGGGTTTACAGAGCGAAACGTAACATAGTTACAATGAAGGAAAAACGTCGTAATAAAAGTAGTTTGTTTCCCGTAAAAATGTCTCAAACTTTTTATTTCTTTTCCCTGTATAGAACTTGTTCTGTGGTCTTTCATGCTTTAAGAAGAAGACCAAGTTCCACTAAGGTTATTATTTTTATACCCACCACCGACGGATGTCTGTTGAAATCACGCTACAGTCTTCAAAAATAGAGATATTGAGCTGAAACTTTGCACAGATTCTTTTTTTGTCCATAAGCAGATTAGATTCGAAGATGGGCTATATCGGACTATATCTTGATATAGCCCCCATATAGACAGATCCGCCGATTTAGGGTCTTGGGCCAATGAAAGCCAAATTTATTATCCGATGTTGCTGAAATTTGGGACAGTGAGTTGTGTTGGGTCTCTCGAGATCCTTCGTCAATTTGGCTCAGATCGGTTCAGATTTGGATATAGCTGCCATATAGACCAATTCTCTAATTTAGGGTCTAAGGCCCATAAAAGCCACATTTATTATCCAATTTTGCGGAAATTTGGGACAGTGAGTTGTGTTAGGCCTTTCGAGATCCTTCGTCAATTTGCCACCTGATCGGTTCAGATTTGGATATAGCTGCCATATAGACCGATCCTCCGATTTAGGGTCTTAGGCCCATAAAAGCCACACTTAGTATCCGATTTTGCTGAAATTTCGGACAGTGAGTTGTCTTATGCCGTTCGACATCCTCCGTTAATATGGCTCAGATAGGTCTAGATTTGGATATAGCTGCCATATAGACCGATCCCCCAATTTAGGGTCTTAGGCCCATAAAAGCCACATTTATTATCCGATTTTGCTGAAATTTGGGACAGTGAGTTGCCTGAGGCCCTTCGACACATTTCTTCTATTTGGCCCTGATCGCTACAGATTTGGATATAGCTGCCATATAGGCCGATCCTTCAATTTAGGGTCTTAGGCCCATAAAAGCCACTTTTATCATCCCATTTTGCTGAAATTTGGGACAGTGAGTTGCCTGAGGCCCTTCGACATATTTCTTCTATTTGGCCCTGATCGGTTCAGATTCGGATATAGCTGCCATATAGACCGATCCTTCAATTTTGGGTCTTAGGCCCATAAAAGCCACTTTTATCATCCCATTTTGCTAAAATTTGGAAAAGTGAGTTGTCATAGGCCCTTCGACTTCCACCGTCAATATGGCTTAGATCGGTCCAGATTTGGATATAGCTGTCATATAGACCGATCCTCCAATTTAGGGTCTTAGGCCCATAAAAGCCACATTTATTATCCGATTTTGCGGAAATTTGGGGCAGTGAGTTTCGTTAGGCCCTTCCACGTCCTTCGTCAATTTGGCCCAGATTGGTCCAAATTTGGATATAGGTGCCATATAGACCGATCCTCCGATTTATGGCCTTAGGACCATAAAAGCCACATTTATTAAACGATTTTGGTGAAATTTGGGACAGTGAGTTGTGTTAGGTCCTTCGACATTCTTCGTCAATTTGGCCCTGATCGGTTCAGATTTGGATATAGCTGCCATATAGACCGATCTCTCGATTTAAGGTTTTGGGCCCTTAAAAAGCGCATTTATTGTCCGATATAGACAAAATTTGGGACAGTGAGTCGTATTGGGCCCTTCGATATTTGTCTGCAATTTGGCTCAGATCGGTCCAGATTTGGATATAGCTACCATATAGACCGATCTCTCGGTTCAACAATGACTTGTACTTATAAGCATTTGGTCTAAATCGGATGATATGTCTGTATAGCTGCTATGGGGCATAAGGTATGCATTTTTCACTGGATTTTGACGAAAGGTGGTTCACATAAATACTCGAGGTGGTGGGTATCCAAAGTTTGACCCGGCCGAACTTAACGCCTTTTTACTTGTTAAAGACTGTAGCGTGATTTCAACAGACAGGCGGACAGACATGGCTAGATCGTCTTAGATTTTTATGCTGATCAAAAATATATAAACTTTATAGGGTCGGAAATGGATATTTCGATGTGTTGCAAACGGAATGGCAAAATGAATATACCCCCATCCTTCGGTGGTGGGTATAAGACTCTAGCCTAACCTAGTTATCGACCCAATAGAATATTTTGTTGTCCTAAACACATTTCATTCCGAACCCTGGCCTTAGAAAGTTTTCAATTTTTTCACTAGATGAATCATATTATTAAATTCTACTGTTGCCAGTAAAATATTATGTACAGCTTTTTGGTCCGACACGATCATACAACGGCAGTTACAACTTTGGCAATTGTTGCGACTAACAACATGCCAAAATTCGCTAAAACCATGTTAGATAAACACTAAATTTGGGATTTTTTAGGCGAACGATAAAAGTCGACAGAGTACCGTAAGAGTACCTAACCTAACTGTGAGTGGCTGATAGAAGGACGGACAGGCTTATTAGCTGCCTGGTTTGGGAGTGTAGCTGGCTTCAAGGCATTGCATCCATTAGAACATAAAAGGATACAAACATGGCCACACCATAAACAAATACCTGCTGCTGCCGCTGCTGCTGGATGCAACAAAGTTTGGCTGTGAGTGATTATGGTCTCGCTTGCTTGTCGTCCATCCTTGATATGGAGAATGCAAAAGTCATCACGTATTTACGCCAACAGTTTCAACACTTTTTCTGTCACCGCATTTGAGTCGCTGGATGGGTTGATAATCGTTTTAAGCCACAACATATAATCTTGACCTTGGCACTCGCCATCCTCATCATCATCATCATCTCTGAGTCTTTTCATTTCCTTGGTCACATCATTTAAGGCTGCCAGACATTGTCAACCAGATCGTTTTGGATGGGCCAAGGAGTTTCTTTCAGAATTGGTGGCAGTTTGCTATGCCTCATCTTTTTTTTTGTGTGCTTCCTTGGGATTTTGGATGATTGTTTCAATTTTGTCTCTTCGCAAAACAGTCAGAGAACAAAGCTTTTGTCATTTTCATAACAAATTCCAAACATAATGCCAGCGAGACTATAGCCCATACAATAGCAACACTGCATTTTGCACAGTGTGTCTTTGGGGAAGAGAATGTCAACTTTGAATTTTTACACAAAACTATAGAAGTGGTGAATGGAATTGGTCACTCCAAGAAGCAAACTCTCTAAGAAGGGAATGCTACGAGAGTTGCTATATAAGTTTCTGGCCTCATAATGAAAAGAAAACATTTTTATCATCAAAAATAATTTTTATTAGCCTTTATGGTCTTCAGACTCTTTATCGGAAGATCGGTCTATATGGCAGCTATATCTAAATATAGACCGATCTGAACCATATTCACATAAGATGTCGGGAAGCTTAAAATCCACTTAATCCACTGTTGCAAATTTCAATGAAATCGGTTAAAAAATAAAGCTTTTATGGGCTTTAGACCCTTTATCGGGAGATCGGTCTATATGACAGCTATATCTAAATATCGACCGATCTGTACCATATTTGGGTCGGATGTTGGGAGGCTTAAAACTCCGCACAATTCCAAATTTCAGCGAAATCGGGTAATAAATAAAGCTTTTACGGGCGTCAGACCCTTTATAGGGAGATCTGTCTATATGAAAGCTATACCTTAATATGGACCGATCTGTACCATATTTAGGTCCTATGTTGGGTGGCATAAAAATGCTCATTGTTTTAAATTTCAGCGAAATCGGGTAAAAAATAAAGCTGTTATGGGCTTCATACACTTTATCGGGAGATCGGTCTATATGGCAGCTATATCTAAATATAGACCGATCTGTACCATATTTAGGTCAGATATCGGCAGGCTTAAAATAACTCACTGTTGCAAATATCAGCGAAATCGGATAAAAAATAAAGCCTTTGTGGCCTTTAGACCCTTTATCGGGAGATCGGTCTATATGGCAGCCATATCTAAATATAGGCCGATCTGTACCATATTTGGGTCGGATGTTGGGAGGCTTAAAACTCCGCACTATTCCAAATTTCAGCGAAATCGGGTAATAAATAAAGCTTTTATGGTCTTCAGACCCTTTATCGGGAGATCGGTCTATATGGTAGCTATATCTAAATATGGACCGATCTAATCGATATTTGGGTCAGATGTCAGGAGGCTCAAAATAACTCACTGTTGCCAATTTCAACGAAAACGGATAAAAAATAAAGTCTTTATGGCCTTCAGACCCTTTATCGGGAGATGGGTCTATATGGTAGCTATATCTAAATATAATCCGATCTGAACCATATTTAAGGCAGTTATCGGGAATCCTTAAACTACGCACAGTTTCAAATTTCACCAAAATCGGATGAGAAATAGATTTTTTATGGCCAGTAGACCCTCTATCGGAAAATCGGTATATAAAGCAGCTATATCCAAATATGGTCCGATTTGGCCCGTTGAAGAATTTAACCAGCGTGCATCAAAAAGACGTATCTGTGCCAAATTTTAGCTCAATATCTCAATTTTTGAAGCCTGTAGAGTGATTACAATATATAGACGGACAGACACAAGAACATCGTTAAATCGACTTAGAACTTTACGACGATCCGAAATATATATACCTTGTTGAGTCGGAAATGGATTTTTCGATGTGTTGCAAACGGAATGTCAAAATGAATATACCCCCTATACTACGGTGGTGGGTATAAAAATAGAGATATTGAGCTGCAACTTTGCACAGATTCTTTTTTTTGCCCATAAGCAGGTTAAGTACGAAGATGGGCTATGTCGGACTATATCTTGATATATATGGGGGGCATATAGACCGTTCCGACGATTTAGGGTCTTAGGCCCATAAAAGCCACATTTATTATCCGATTTGGGTGAAATTTGGGATAGTGAGTTGCATTAGGACCTTCGACATCTCTCTTTAATTTGGCCTAGATCGGTTCAGATTTTGCTATAGCTGCCATATAGACCGATCCTCCGATTTAGGGTCTTAGGCCCATAGAAGCTGCATTTATTATCCGATTTTGCTGAAATTTTGGACGGTGAGTTGTGTTAGGCCCTTCGACGTTTTTCTATAATTTGGCTCAGATCGGTTCAGATTTGGATATAGCTGCCATATAGGCCGATCCTTCGATTTAGGGTCTTAGGCCCATAAAAGCCACATTTATTATCCGATTTGGGTGAAATTTTGGGACAGTGAGTTGTGTTATGCCCTCCGAAATCTTTCTTTAATTTGGCCCAAATCGGTCCAGATTTGGATATAGCTGCCATATATACCGATCCGCCGATTTAGAGTCTTAGGCCTATAAAACCCACATTTATAATTCGATGTTGCTGAAATTTGGGACAATAAGGTGTGTTAGGCTCTTCGATATCCAAATTTTATTTTGGCTCAGATCGGGCCAGATTTGGATATAGCTGCCATATAAATGGGTATCTCGATTTTAGGTTGTGGGCCCATAAAAGGTGCATTTATTGTCAGATTTCGCCCAAAGTTTGGACAGTGAGTTGTGTTATGCCCTTCGATATCTTTCTTCTATTTGGCCCTGATCGGTACAGATTTGGATATAGCTGCCATATAGACCGATCTGCCGATTTTAGGTCTTAGGCCCATAAAGCCACATTTATTATCCGATGTTGCTGAAATTTGGGACAATGAGTTGTGTTATGCCCTTCGACATCTTTCTTTGATTTGGACCTGATCGGTCCAGATTTGGATATAGCTGCCGTATGGACCGATTCTCCGATTTAGGCTCTTAAACCCACACAAGCCACATTTATTATCCGATGTTGCTGAAATTTGGGACAATGAGTTGTGTTATGCCCTTCGACATCCTTCGTCAATTTGGCTCAGATCGGTCCAAATTTGGATTTAGCTGCCATATGGACCGATTCTCCGATTTAGGGTCTTAGGCCTATAAAAGCCACATTTATTATCCGATTTTGCTGAAATTTGGGACATTGAGTTGTGTTAGGCCCTTCAAAATCTTCTTCAATTTGGCTCAAATCGGTCGAAAGTTGGATATAGCTGCCATATAGACTGATCTCTCGATTTTAGGTTGTGGGCCCATAAAAGGTGCCTTTATTGCCAGATTTCGCCCAAAGTTCGGACAGTGAGTTGTGTTAGGCTCTTCGACATTATTCTGCAATTTGGCCCAGATCAGTCTAGACTTGGATATAGCTGCCATGTAGACCGATATCTCGATTTTAGGTTTTGGACCCATAAACGGTGCATTTGTTGTCAGATTTCGCCCAAAGTTGGGACAGTGAGTTGTGTTAGGCTCCTCGACGTCCTGCTTCAATTTGGCCTGTACTTATTTGTATTTGGTCCACATCGGAACATATTTCGATGTAGTTGCTATGGGGCATAAGGTATGCCTTTTTTCACCGGATTTTGACGAAAGGTGGTTTACCACCCGACGTGGTGGGTATCCAAAGTTCGGCCCGGCCGAACTTAACGCCTTTTTACTTGTTAGCAGTTAATGTGACATTGCCAAAACATTTTATACTAATATTGGAATCACTGTAGTTTAAATGGGGGAAAAAATATATAATGACAAAAATCAGCGGTACCGTTTTGTGTGAATGCATTACGAATGAAATTGCGGTTGGAGATTTCTGAGCGTAGCATCATGACAAAGTGGGGTTGCCTAGTGGAGCAGGCACTGCACGCAATGAAAGCAAGCCATTTAAGTCAGTAAAGTGCAGTGAAATGAATACCGAATAAAGATTTTAGTTATACTTCATTACATTTTTTTTTTCATCACTGTGTCAAATTTCAGTGAAATTGCGACACAAAGTGAAATGCCGCCAAGAGGAGTTTATTTTTATTGTAGCTGTTTTTTCTTCATTCTGCAAGTTCCATGGGTTCATCTTTAAGCAGCCGCCTTCAACTTCAGCTGCAGCAGCTTCAATGGCTGGGCATTGGCAAATGCAGCACAGATTATGCGCGAATGCTTCCTTCCTCCTTGGTTGGCAGCAGTGATTCAAAAGTAGCAGAAAATTTACGCGACGTGTGCTAAACACGAGACTTCCACGAACTGCGGTAAGCGTTTGCGATTCATTGCGAGAATGCGTAACCAAATGTTTTATGGCTCAAACATGTCTTCTTCAGCGAATGTGCGGCCAAAAACGAAATCAAAAGTCTTGCAAACCAAAAATCCGCAGAACTTAAACAAAATAAAAACCCAACTGAATATGACAAAGCTCGTTTTTCTTTCCTAACTTTGGCTAAAGAAATGCTTAGGGAATTTGTTTTGGACAATAAAGTTTGGACTGAAACAAAGAACACGGGAGAGGACACATCTCTTCTATTGTTGGAGATTTTCTCATTTTTTTTTATTTCATTTCGCAAAAACTAAAAAAACAATACACATTTATAGCATTTTTGTCGAAGACACATTTTCGGCATAACATTTCATTTTATTTGTCTGTCTGCCCTTTTGGCAGTCTTTTCAGATATACGGTGACAGCGTTGACTGACATTTCCCGGCAATGACAGCGCTCAGGCAATATCGATTCCAAGAATAGTTGATTTCTGCAAAAATATTAAATGGTCACTTTTTTTATACAGAAACTCAAAGACAATCCAGAAGATATTTTCCGAAAATCTGGCTTCAAAACCAAAAAGTTTCGATCCGAGCATCCTATTCTTAGATTGATTTAAATGCATTACGGATTTACAAAGTTTTAATGTCGTATTAATTGATGTAAAAGTCACTTTGTTTAGGTTCAAACCAAGGGTGCGGAGTCGAGCAATTTTGAATCGACTTCGGCATCAGGCAAATTGCTCGACTCAGACTCAGGGGCACTTTTTTACCCACCACTAAAGAATGGGGGTAAGGTGCTCCAACCTAGGCATTTTAGGTCGCTAGGGGTTCGAGGTGCCTTTGCTCACGTATCTCAATATCTCAAGAAAAATTTTGTAGAGATCCGATCATAATTGTAGCTACTACAGCTTGAAAAGGGCATATCGGATGAAAGATATATATGGGAGCTATATATAAATCGGAACCGATTTTTATGAAATTTTGCACACATATAGGGACGTCACAAAAAGCACTTCGTGTCAAATTTTGTAAGAATCGGACAAAAATTGAGCCTTCTACAGCCTTAATAGGCCATATCGGATGAAAGATATATATGGGAGCTATATATAAAATCGGAACCGATTTTTATGAAATTTTGCACCTATATTGGGACGTCACAAAAAGCACTTCGTGCCAAGTTTGGTAAAGATAGGACCAAAATTGTGCCTTCTACAGCCTTAATAGGCTATATCGGATGAAAGTTATATATGGGAGCTATATTTAAATCTGAACCGATTTAGATAAAATTTTGCACACATATTGGGACGTCACAAAAAGCACTTCGTGTCAAATTTTGTAAGAATCGGACAAAAATTGAGCCTTCTACAGCCTTAATAGGCCATATCGGATGAAAGTTATATATGGGAGCTTTATCTAAGTCTGAACCGATTTAGATAAAATTTTGCACACGTATTAACGCGTCACACGAAACATCTCGTGCTAAATTTGGTAAAGATCGGATCAAAATTGTGCCTTCTACAGCTTGAATAGGCCATATCGGATGAAAGTTATATTTGGGAGCTATATCTAAATCTGAACCGATTTAGATAAAATTTTGCACATACATTAGGATGTCAACAAAAACACTTTGTGCCAAATTTTGTAAGAATCGGACCAAAATGATGTCTTCTACATCTTTAAAAGAGCACATCGGATGAAAGTTATATATGGGAGCTATATATAAATCTGATCCGATTTTGATGAAATTTTGCACACATATTGGGACGTCACAAAAAGCACTTTGTGCCAAGTTTGGTAAATATCGGACCAAAATTGTGCCTTCTACAGCCTTAATAGGCCATATCGGATGAAAGGTATATAAGGGAGCTATATCTAAATCAGAACCGATTTCAATGAAATTTTGCACACATATTGGGACGTCAGAAAAAGCACTTTGTGCCAAATTTTGTAAGAATCGGACCAAAATTATGCCTTCTACATCTTTAAAAGAGCGCATCGGATGAAAGATATATATGGGAGCTATATCTAAATCTAGACCGATTTCAATGAAATTTTGCACACATATTGGGACGTCAAAAAAAGCACTTCGTGTTAAATTTTGTAAGAATCGGACCAAAATTGTGCCTTCTGCAACCTTAATAGGCCATATCGGATGAAAGTTATATATGGGAGCTATATCTAAATCTGTACCGATTTTTTTCAAAATCAATAGCATTCGTCCTTGGACCAAACAAGAGACTTGTGCAAAATTTTGTGAATGTGACCTGTACCTTGATTACAAGAATTTAATTTAATACCCTGCACCACAGTGGTGGTGTGGGTATTAAATTTCGCCTAGATTGATCCATGTAGTCCCTAAATAGGAATAGTCCGTCGCATAAACCTATCCCCACCGACATCACACCATGTACGAGATTTGGCTAAAATTTTATTTGGGATGTACGTTTATGCCTTAAAACTCCAAAACCAAATCCCCACCAGTTTGGGTTATAGATATACTTTACTAGCCGAACTGGGCCCGCTCCGCTGCGCCGTCTCTAACTCTCAAATATCTTTTTAGTTTGGGGACACTTCGCCCTGAATGCGGATATCGAATTCGTGCCATTGTAGCCTAAGACGCTGATCGCGTTCGAATCCTGGCGAGAACATCGAACAAAGTGGTGTTTATCCCCTCTTAATGTTGGCGACATTTGCGAGGCACAATGCCATGCATGGTCACTTAAATAAATTTCCCCCAAAGAGGTTTCGCACTGCGGGACGCCGTTGGGACTCGATTATAAAAAAAGCTCCCTTATCATTGAGTTAGAATTTGAAAGCACTGATTGATGTGTGAGAATTTGCCCCTTCTCGGTTCCCCATGGTAATGTTCTTCCTTAGGGTAATGTTATTTTGGGTTGTGTTTTTGGCATAAGGGGGAGGGTCCGTCCCCCCTTCCGATACCGAAAAATTATTTCGCCTATGTTTCCTTCCAGGCCAACCTACACAATATGCGAAAATCATTGTTCAGTCTATACGGAACAATCAAACCGAGTCCCATATATCCTTGATTGTCTAATGTGCCCATTTTGGGCATTTTTGTGGGGGTGGGGTGACCACCCATACTTCCACATGAATTTGTGAGCCAGATTCATTACCTACTCCCCTAGGCTTTTCATTTGATACACATATTGTCCTTATCGGCCCACCTTTGATTTTGGGTGGTATTTTTGGGCTAACGGTGCAGGGTCCGCCCCTTCCGTTATCAATAAATTATAAATCCTATTCCTACTTTTTTGCTTTAGTGTTTCCCAAACATCCCCTTGCGGTACAAATTAGAGGGAAATTAACTTCTCACTGCCCGATTTAAATTTAATTCAATGATAAAAGGACCTCCTACTTTATGCCGAGTCCGAACGGCGGGTCACTGAAAAGTGACACCTCTTGGTTGAGAAGTTGTACATGGCTGAAATACTCACAAATATTGCCAGCATTTGGTGAGGGGATAACTACCGCTGAAAAATGTTTGAAGGTGTTTTGGCCAACAGGATTGGAACCCACTCCTTTGGGCACGATAGGCGGGCATGCTAACCTATGCACCATGGCGGCTCCCACCTATTTCTACTTCCTGACCATATTCGTAATCTACTCCCGCATACCTATCATTTGAGTCCCATATTGTCATGTTCATCGAATAAACCTATTTTAAGGGGTCTTGGGGTTGGGGTCGGCCCCCCAGGTACTTGGAACCAACTTTTATTATGAAATTCGTACTCTACTCTTGAATACCTTTCATTTGCATCCCATATTGTCCCGATCGGGACACTTTTTCTTTTGGGTAGTACTTTTAGGGTAAGGGGGAGGGTCCGCCCCCCCTTCCGATATCAACAAACTAATCGGTTCAGCCGTTTTTGAGTCCATACGGAACAAACAAACACAAATTGAGTTTTATATTGTCCCGATCGGTTCACTTTTACTTTTGGGTAGAACTTTTAGGGTAAGGGGGAGGGTCCGCCCCCCCTTCGATATCAAAAAATTATATAGCCTATGTTTCCTTCCAGACCCACCTACACAATCTGTGAAAATTTCAAAGTAATCGGTTCAACCGTTTTACAGTCTATACGGAACAAACACAAAGTGAATTTTTTTATATCAGAATAGCCCCCCCTACATGCAAAACTATCCCGGTTTGGGGTTTTTGAGACTCTATATGCCTCAAATTTTAACCAATTTAGTTGAAGTGTGCTACGAGAAGTATACTCAGGCCCCTTTAAAAGGCGCATTTTATAGCCCGATTTCATTGAAATTTGGAAGAGAGAAATTTTTCTGTTTATCAAATAATTTCTAGATACGACCATATTTGGTAATCGCTGATTTATGGCTATGGGCTCCTAGAAGGAACAATACTACCCGATTTCTCTGAAATTTGCATTGGAGTAGTATCAGATCAGATTTTACTTGAATTGTGCTGCCCTATAGACCGTTGGCCCGTTTTAACTTAACATGTCCGCCTATGACGCTGAACGCCTGGGTTCGAATCCTGGCGAGACCATTAGAAAAAATTTTCAGCGCTGGTTTTCCCCTCCTAATGCTGGCAACATTTGTGAGGTACTATGCCACATGTAAAACTTCTCTCCAAAGAGGTGTGGAACTGCGGCACGCCCTTCGGACTCGACTATATAGAGGAGTCCCCTTATCATTGAGCTTTAACTTGAATCGGTCTGCACTCCTTGATGTGTGAGAAGCTTGCCCCTGTTCCTTAGTGGAATGTTCATGGGCAAAATTTCCATTTGATTATTAAAGACAGCGATACTGCCTGAAAGTTGGCTGCACCGAATATTGTTCAGATGGCACCGATTTGGGGTCTTGTTCAATGTTCTCTTATCTGAACTTTCCTGGTCGCATTTTGAAACACTGCCGGTTCCTTCAAGAAACAGGTGAGGTCCACCACAACACAAATGTGGGGCAAGTGCCATGTCTTTGAAGCAACAAGGCACATGCATCACAAATTTATCAAAAACAATTTTCATTTAATATAGAAAACCATATTCGTGTGTGCGTGTGTGTATGTGTGTGTGTGTATGCATGCATTTATTTGACACACAATAATGAAAAGGGTTAACCTCATGACCATTCTGCATGCATGCATGCGCTAATGCAGCGTTCAACAACATAGGCAAACATCATACAATGAGAACACGCAAATGCCACAATAAAGGCGGCGGCTAAGCATTCTTGACGCTGCCACAAAACTGGGTTAATAGTTCAGATTGATGCGAGTCAACAAGCGCCGCGACGCACCGAGCAGCGCAACAACAACAACAACAACGCAAATACATGAAACCTGCCATAAAGAACACAACACGCACCGCGGCACAAAGTCAATCATCATCATCATGATTCCCAGCATCACGATATTCGTCTCAGCATCTTAAAATGGTTTACTTGAAGTTTCAGTGCTATCATCATTGCGGCCGGCTGCTGTTTTCTTTGCTATCCTCATCGCTAGTCTTGGCGTTGGCTGTGAGCGAGTTTATCATAGAAATACCACAACTAAAGCTTTTGATGATGATGATCTGTGATGATAGCCACGATATCGAAAGTCGCGTTTTCAGTGAATTCAAACAACAACGTGCAGCATCAAAAAAAAACTCAAGAAACAAAAATTAATTGAATAACAAGCTTGTATTCAATGCAATTTTCTCTTCGTCATTCGTATTCTTTATCTGCAGTATCGCGAAAAGTTTCCACACAGTGTAGCACTACAATGAAGGAGAAGTGAAACAGAAAACGCTGATGGCAAAGAAGCGAAGATCTTATTTGGCACAATGGGGATTAAAATACGATTGGGGACATATCTTATATATAAAACTCAATTTGTGTTCGTTTGTTCCGTATCGACTCAAAAACGGCTGAACCGATTAATTTGTTGATATCGGGAAGGGGGAGCGGACCCTCCCCTTAACCCCAAAAGTACTACCCAAAAATAAAAGTGGACCGATCGGGACAATATAAAACTCAATTTGTGTTTGTTTGTTCCGTATCGACTCAAAAACGGCTGAACCAATTAATTTGTTGATATCGGGAGGGGGAGCGGACCCTCCCCCTTACCCCAAAAGTACTACCCAAAAATAAAAGTGCACCGATCGGGACAATATAAAACTCAATTTGTGTTTGTTTGTTCCGTATCGACTCAAAAACGCCTGAACCGTTTAATTTGTTGCTATCGGGAGGGGGGGCGGACCCTCCCCCTTACCCCAAAAGTACTATCCAAAAATAAAAGTGGACCGATCGGCAAAATATGAAACTCAATTTGTGTTTGTTTGTTCCGTATCGACTCAAAAACGGCTGAACCGATTAATTTGTTGATATCGGGAGGAGGGGGCGGACCCTCACCCTTACCCCATAAGTACCACCCAAAAATAAAAGTGAACCGATCGGGACAATATGGGATTCAAATGAACGGTATTCAAGAGTAGAGTACGAATTTCATAATAAAAGTTGGATCCAAGTACATGGGGGGCCGCCCCTGCCCCAAAAACCCTTTAAAATAGGTTTATTTGACAATCATGACAATATGGGACTCAAATGAAAGGTATTCGGGAGTAGATGATGAATATGGTCAGGAGAAGCGACCAGAATTGGTCAATCGTAAAGGTGTCATATTCCACCAGGACAACGCTAGACCGCACACATTTTTGGTCACTCGCCAAAAACTAAGTGAGCTTGGCTGGGAACGTTTGATGCATCCACCATATAGCCCTGACCTTGCACCATCAGACTACCATTTATTTCGATCTTTGCACAACTCCTTAAATGGTAAAACTTTCGGCAATGATGAGGCTATAAAATCGCACTTGGTTTAGTTTTTTTACAGATAAAGGCCAGAAGTTCTATGAGCGTGGAATACTAAATTTGCCAGGAAGATGGCAAAAGGTTATCGAACAAAATGGCAATTATATATTTGATTAAAGTTCATTCTAAGTTTAATTAAAAATGCATTTACTTTCTTTTAAAAAATCCGCAATTACTTTTTGGGCAACCCAATATAGGAATAGGCCTTAGAATTTATTGATAACGGATGGGGGCGGACCCTCCCCCGTTAAAAGCGCCGCCCAAAATCAAAAGTGGACCCATAAGGACAATATGGGTATGAAATGAAAAGTATGCGGGAGTGGATAACGAATATGGCACACAAATTCATGTCGAAGTATAGGGGGTTACCCCGCCCCCACAAAAATGTCCAAAATGGGCACGGATATATGGGACTCAGTTTCTTTGTTCCGTATAGACTGAAAAACAGCAAAACCGATTCTCGCGAAATTTTCGCATGTTGTGTAGTTTGGTCTGGAAGGAAACATAGGCTAAATAATTTTTCGGTATCGGAAGGGGGACGGACCCTCCCCCTTATGCCAAAAACACAATCCAAAATCAAAAGTGGAACGATCGGGACAAAATACATATCAAATGAAAGGTATTGGAGAGTAGAATACGAAAATGGTATTAAAATTTGAGTCTAAGTACCCCTCGGGCCGCCCCAACTCCAAAACTCCCCCAAAGAGACATATTGGACGTTCATTTCAAAATGGGGCTCAAATGAAAGGTAGTCGGGAGTAGATTTCGAATCTGGCATACAAAATCAGATCGAAGTATAGGGGGTTATGCCACCCCTCAAAAACCCCATTAGACCCATTATGACTATATGGTACTTGGCTGAACAGATTTTCTTAAAATTTTCGTTTGTGAAATATCGGGTGGAGGTGGACCCTCCTCCTTACCCAAAAATCCCACCCATATCCGAAAGTGGTCCGATGGGCACAATAAGGGTATCAAATGAAGTGTATTGGAGACCAGAAAACGTATATGGTATTAAAATTTGGGTCCAAGTTCCCAACGGGCCCCCCAACCCCCAAAACACCTCTAAACAGATATATTCGAAGTTCATGACAATATGGGACTCAAATGAAAGGTATTAGGCTGTAGATTACAAATATGACACAAAACATTAGTTCCAAGTAATGGGAGGTCGCCCACCCCCAAATATCCCCCAAATGGCCATATTAACCGACCATAGTTATATGGGACTCAAATGAAAGGTACTGGGGAGAAGATTACGAATATGAGATTAAAATTTGAGTTCAAGTCTAGGTGGAGCTTTTCCTCCTAAATATATGGGTCAAATGGGTTATGTGACCCATTATGACAATGTGGGACTCAAATGAAAGATGTTTGAGAGTAGAAAACGAATTTGATATCCAATTTAGGAGCCAAGTGTTTTGGGGTACACCCTAAAGCACGCCATAAACCGAACTTCATTTCCGTTGTGAACAAAGTAGGAATTTGATATCTATTTTCAGTACAAAGTGCCGGTGGACGCCCCAGCCCCAAAACACCCTCTCAACGGCTCATATTTACCGGCTATGGCAATATGGGGCTCAAATGAAAGGGATTTTGAAAGTGCAGCACGAATTTGATATCCATATTTGAGTCGAAATGTTTGAGGTGCCATTCCTCCCCTACTGAGAACATTACCATGGGGAACCGAGAAGGGACAAATTCTCACACATCAATGAATGCTTTCAAGTTTCAACTCAATGATAAGGGACCTTCTTTTTTTATAATCGAGTCCCAACGGCGTCCCGCAGTGCGACACCTCTTTGGGGGAATTTTTTTTAAGTGACCATGCATGACATTATACCTCGAAAATGTCGCCAACATTAAGAAGGGATAAACTCCGCTTTGTTCGATGTTCTAGCCAGGATTCGAATGCGTTCGGTGTCATGGGCTACAATGGCACAAATTCGCCGCATTCAGGGCGAAATTTCCTCAGCATAAAAAGATATTTGAGAGTTAATGAAGGCGCAGCGAAGCGGGCCCGGTTAGGCTAGTAATATAAATAGAAAGAGACTTGGTATGAAGTTTTCTCTTAGCAAAGACTCTTCTCTTAAGACTTTTCTTAGTGAATTTTATCTTAAAACCAGTAAGGAAAGGCAAAAGTCGGGCGGAGCCGACCATATAATACCCTACATACACCTACCCTGCAATTATAAATTAGTGAAATTTCCTCAAAGGCAAAATCTTAGCGAAATTCTCTTAAAGAAATTTTTTCTCAGCGAAAATTCCAGTAAATTTTCTCTAAGCAAAAATTCCAGTAAATTTTCCTTTAGAACCAAATTTCAGTCATATTTTCTAAGGGGAATTTTTTCTATGGGGAAAATTTCTCTTAGGGCAAAATTTCAGTGCAATTTCCTCTAGGAACAAAATTTTAATGAAATTTTCTCTTAGCACAAATATTCAGTGGAATTTTCTCTACGGACAAAATTTCTATGAAATTTTCCCCAAAAACAAAATTTCAGTAAATTTTTATCTAAGGACTAAATTTCAGAGAATTTTCTCACAGGAAAAATTTCAGTACAATTTTTTCTATGGGGAAAACTTCTCTTAGGACAACATTTTAGTGAAATTTCCCTTAAAGACAGTATTTCAGTGAAATTTTCTTGAAGGAAAACATTTCGGAGGCCAGCGTAGCGCAGAGGTTAGTATGTCCGCCTATGACGCTGAACACATGGGTTCGAATCCTGGCGAGAACATCAGAACAAATTTTTCAGCGATGGTTATCCTCTCCTAATGTTGGCGACATTTCTGAGGTACTGTAGCCTTTGGTATGGCAGTCATGTAAAAACTTCTCCAAAAACTTCTCGCACTGCACCATGCCATTCGGACTTGGCTATAAAAAGGAGGCCCCTTATCATTGAGCCAAAAATTGAATCGGACAGCACTCATTGATATGCGAATAGTTTTCCCCTGCTGCTTAATGGAACGTTCATGGGCAAATTTGCAAAATGTGCGTTTGCAAGGATAAAATTTCAGTGCATTTTTTCAAAGGACAACATTTTAGTGAAATTTTCTATATTTTCAAAAAACAAGTAAAAAGGCGTTAAGTTCGGCCGGGCCGAACTTTGGATACCCACCACCTCGGCTATATATGTAAACCACCTTTCGTCGAAATCCGGTGCAAAACTCATAACTTATGTCCCATAGCAGAAATATGTGGAGGGGCTTAACTTAACTCTTTGTCCCAAATTTCGGCAACATCGGACAATAAATGCGCTTTTTATGGCCCCAAAACCTAAAACCGAGAGATCGGTCTATATGGCAGCTATATCCAAATCTGGACCGATCAGTGCGATAATGCAGAAGTATGTCAAGGGGCTTAACTTAACTCACTGTCCCAAATTTCGGCGACATCGGACAATAAATGCGTGTTTTATGGGCCTAAGACCCCAAATCGGAGGATCGGTCTATATGGCAGCTATATCCAAATCTGGACCGATCTGAGCCAAATTCACAGAGGACGTCGGAGAGCCTAAGACAACGCACTGTCCCAAATTTCAGCAAAATCGGATAATAAATGTAGCTTTTATGGGCATATAACCCTAAATCGGAGGATCGGTCTATATGGCAGCTATATCCAAATGTGAACCGATTTGAGCCAAATTGACGAAGGACGTTGTAGGGCCTAACACAACTCACTGTCTCAAATCATAGCAAAATCGGCTAATAAATGTGGCTTTTATGGGCATATAACCCTAAATTTGAGGATCGGTCTATATGGCAGCTATATCCAAATCTGAACCGATCTGAGCCAAATTAACGGAGGATGTCGAATGGCCTAACACAACTCACTGTCCCAAATTTCAGCAAAATCGGATAATAAATGTGGCTTTTATGGGCCTAAGACCCCAAATCGGAGGATCGGTCTATATGGCAGCTATATCCAAATCTGAACCGATCTGAGCCATATTGACGGAGGATTTCGAATGGCCTAACACAACTCACTGTCCCAAATTTTAGCAAAATCGGATAATAAATGTGGCTTTTATGGGCCTAAGAACCCAAATCGGAGGATCGGTCTATATGGCAGCTATATCCAAATCTAGACCGATTTGAGCCAAATTGACAAAAGATGTGGAAGGGCCTAACACAACTCACTGTCCCAAATTTCAGCAAAATCGGATAATAAATGTGGCTTTTATGGGCCTAAGACCCTAAATCGGCTGATCGGTCTATATGGGGGCTATATCAAGATATAGTCCAATATAGCCCATCTTCGAACTTAACCTGCTTATGGACAAAAAAAGAATCTGTGCAAAGTTTCAGCTCAATATCTCAATTTTTAAAGGCTGTAGCGTGATTTCAACAGACAGACGGACAGACGGACGGACATGTCTAGATCGTCTTAGATTTTTACGCTGATCAAGAATATATATACTTTATAGGGTCGGAAATGGATATTTCGATGTGTTGCAAACGGAATGACAAAATGAATATACCCCCATCCTTCGGTGGTGGGTATAAAAACAAAAAAATCTGTGAAATTTTTTGTTAATAAAAAATTTTAATGAAATTTTCTGTAAAGAAAAAATTTTTGTGAAAATTTCCCCGAGGTCAAAATTTCAGTTCAATTTTGTCGAAGGACCAAATGTCAGTGCAATTTTTTACTAAGGACAATATGTCAGTGACCTTTTCTCTCAAGCCAAATGTCAGTGAAATTTTCTCTAAAGACGAAATTTCATTAAAATTTTAAAACTTTGCAGATATTTGAGCCTTTTTCATACAAATTTTGTCCTTTTCCCAAAACAACCGCCCACTGTTCCTTTTTTTTTCAATTTCGTTCGTTTCATTTTCTTTAGATATGAAATGGAATCAACTGAAAATTGGGTCAATTCTGCTGCAGCCATAGGTAGTTAGTCAAAAGACATCCACGGAATGATGATGGTCGTCTTCATCGCAATGGGAATGCCCCTACGTGGCTCTGTGGACATGATCTCAGGCAATGATTTTTCGATTTGCCAAGCACGTGTACATCATTAAGTGACAGCGAAAATTGTTGGGCAAAAAAGAAAAACAACAACAGCAAAGATTTAATAAGAAATCAATCCATTCGGGGAATGTTCCAGCTAAAATTAATATGTCCTACGATCAAGCCGTTCAAGCTCTGCCATGGCTAACCGCTTATGGATGTGATGAATGTAAGCGCCGAATACGTGAAAATTCCTACTGAATCTCATCCATTTCATCCCCACTTGAGAGGCGAATACTGGATCGCATCGTTTGGCGTATAATGGTTCATGATCAAATTCATAATTGAATTAAGCTCAAATAGTCCGACAGTTGTTTACCCCCCCACCCCCCACCCACCTAACGCAATGGGGCGGCAGCAGCATGAGAAGGAGGCCTTAGCTTGGAGGCTGCAGACTATGCTTGTCGATAATTGCTGGGAGTCATAAACAAATTGGCTGCGTTGCGTGTGCGAATGATTTACATGGTGGACCCCAAGACTCACCCCAAAACCACATGAGCCTCTATTACAAGCCCCACCAAATGAAGATACTCTTGGGGATCGCTACATTTTGCGTTTATGACGGTTGATGATGATTATCATCATCGTCATAATCATCATCGTCATCATTCTTCTTCGCCATGTGTGTGTGTGCCTCTGCTGTAGGAGAGCAGCTGAAGAAAGCCTCTGGGAGCCGAGGTCAATTAAGTGAAACAACTTTGAACTTGTTGATCTTGTCACAAATTAAGTTAAAGTCAACTTGGCCCAGTCATACACATACACACAGTGCTGAAAACAAAACGGACCTAACTAACATTTACACTCTTCCATGATGATGAAGATGGTGAGCAACCAAATAACCAACGATGATGATGATGATGATGAAGAAAAGCAACAAATAAATTTAATAAAGGCCAATTGAACAGTGGACACAAAATCAATTACAGAACTTTTCTGGGGGGGATGGGGGTAAATTCATTTAGTCGTTCCGTTTGCAACCCAGCGAAATATCCATTTCCGACCCTATAAAGAATATATATTCCCGTGACAATCTAGGCATGTCCGTCCGTCTGTCTGTTGAAATTACGCCACAGTCTCCAAAAACAAAGATATTGAGCTGAAACCTTGCAAAGACTCTCTTGTTTGTCCATAAGCAGGTTAAGGTCGAAGATGGGCTATGTCTGACTATATCTTCATATAGCCCCCATATAGACCGATCCGCCGATTTAGGGTATTAAGCCCATAAAATCCACATTTATTATCCGATTATGATGAAATTTGAGACAGTGAATTGTATAAGGCCACCCGATATCCTTCTCCAATTTGGCCCAGATCGGTCCAGATTTGGATATAGCTGCCATATAGACCGATCCTCCGATTTAGGGTCTTAGGGCCATAAAAACCACATTTATTATACGATTTTGCTGAAATTTGGGACAGTGAGTTGTGATAGGCCCCTGGACACCCTTCTTCAATTTGGCGCAGATCGGTTCAGATTTGGATATAGCTGCCATATAAACCGATCCGCCGATTTAGGGTCTTAAGCCCATAAAAGCCACATTTATTATGCGATTATGATGAAATTTGGGACAGCGCGTTATGTATAGCTCCTTGACATACTTCTGCAATATGGCTCAGATCGGTCCAGAGTTGGATATAGCTGCCATATAGACCGATCCTCCGATTTAGGGTGTGAAACCCTAAAAAGCCACATTTATTATCCGATTTTGCTGAAATTTGGGACAGTGAGTTATGTTAAGGCCTTCGACATATTTCTGCAATATGGCAAATATCGGTACTGATTTTGGTATAGCTGCCATATAGACCGATCCGCCGATTTAGGGTCTTAAGCCCATAAAAGCCACATTTTTTTGTCCGATTTTGCTGAAATTTGGGACAGTGAGTTATGTTAGGCCACTCGACATCTCACTTCAATTTGGCCCAGATCGGTACAGATTTAGGTATAGGTGCCATATAGACCGATCCGCCGATTTAGAGTTTTAGACCCATAAAAGCCCCATTTATTAACCGATTTTGCTGAAATTTGGGACAGTGAGTTGTGTTAGGCCCCTGGACAAGCCTTTTCAATTTGGATCAGATCGGTACAGATTTAGGTATAGCTGCCATATAGACCGATCCGCCGTTTTAAGGTCTTAAGCCCATAAAAGCCACATTTATTATCCGATTATGATGAAATTTGAGAAAGTGAGTGAGGTTCGGCCCCTGGACATGCCTCTTTAATTTGGCCCAGATCGGTCCAGATTTGGATATAGCTGCCATATAGACCGATCCTCCGATTTAGGGTCTTAGGGCCATAAAAACCACATTTATTATACGATTTTGCTGAAATTTGGGACAGTGAGTTGTGATAGGCCCCTGGACACCCTTCTTCAATTTGGCTCAGATCGGTTCAGATTTGGATATAGCTGCCATATAGACCGATCCTCCGATATAGGGTCTTAGCCCCATAAATACCACATTTATTATCCGATTTTGCTGAAATTTGGGACAGTGAGTTGTGTTAGGCCCTTCAACATCCTTCGTTAATTTGGCCAAGATCGGTTCAGATTTGGATATAGCTCCCTTATAGACAGATCCTTCGATTTAGAGTCGTAGGCCCATTAAAGCCATATTTATTATCCGATTTTGCTGAAATTTGGGACAGTGAGTTATGTTAGGCCACTCGACATCTCACTTCAATTTGGCCCAGATCGGTACAGATTTGGATATTGCTGTCATATAGACCGATCTCTCGATATAAAATCTTAGCCCCAAGATAAGTCGCACTTATTGTCCGATGTCGCCGAAATTTGGGAAAGTGAGTTATGTTAAGCCCATTGACATACTTCTGCAATATGGCCCAGATCGGTCCAGATTTGGTTATAGCTGCCATATAGACCCATCTCTCGGTTTTAGGTTTTAGGGCCACAAAAGGCGCATTTATTGTCCACTGTCGCTAAAATTTGAGACAGCGAGTTGTGTTAGGCATCTCGACAATTTACTACAATGTGGCACAGATCGGTCCAGATTTGAATATTGCTGCCATATAGACCGATCTCACGATTTAAGGTTTTGGGCCCATAAAAGGCTCACTTATTGCCCGTCCCAAATTTGGGACATTCAATTAAGATAAGCCCTTCAACATTCTTCATCAATTTGGTTCGGATCGGTCCAGATTTGAATATAGCTGCCATATAGACCGATATCTCGATTTAAAGTCTTGGCCCCATAATAGTCGCACTTATAATCCGACTTCACTGAAATTTGTCACAGAGACTTATGTAGGCTTTTCGACATCCGTATCATATATGAAGCCCATAAAAGCTTTATTTTTTAACCGATTGTGCTGAAAATTGAAACAGTGAGTAGTTTAAGGCCTCCTGATACCCGACCTAAATATGGTCTGAAGCCAATAATAGCTTTGTTTATTACCCGATTTCGCTGAAAGCTTTATTTATTACCTGACTTATATTTATAAGACCACTCAATGTCCATGCCGAATTTGGGTGCATAAATTATCACGAGGTGGTGGGTATCCAAAGTTCGGTCCGGCCGAACTAACGCCTTTTTGGTTGTTTTTTATTCATTAGTGAAGATTGGTTTGGGTGGTAAATCTCCAAACCAACAAAATGTGCAAATTTTGCCCATGAACATTCCATTGAGGAATAGGAGCAAACTTCTAGCACATCAATTAGTACTGTCCGATTCAAGTTTGAGCTCAATGGCAAGAAACCTCCTTCTAATAGCTGAGTCCGAATGGGGTGCCTCAGTGCGACAGCTCTTTGGGGAGAAGTTATAACGGAGTTGTCATACCAAATGGTACAGTACCTCATAAATGTCGCCAGCATAAGAGGGGTTTACCATAGATGAAAATGTATTCTGCTGTTCTCTCCAGGATTCGAACCCAGGCGTTCAAAGTCATAGGCGTACATGCTAACATCTGCACTACGTTTACCTCATATACAGCACCAGTATACATATGTAACGCCCGATTTTTATACTATGGTGACCAACCAACTTGAATTTTCCTCCAATTTGGTATATGTTATTACCCATCTGAAAGTTTCTGCTTAATCTCATCAAAAGCGAAATTTGGTGTTTATGGGACACCTAACTGCTCATTCCTGCTTCTAAACTCAGCAGCTCCACAATTGACATGTATTCGTATGGGGCTTACGAACGCTCTCATATTACGAAGGATCGTTGTAAACGGTATCCTAAGTCACCTAAGCCTGTAGTTTTCTTAATATTTCGCCTTGGATATAACTGCCCTCGATTTCAAGGCCTTGAGCGCTCTCATATACTCCACAAATTTCAACGTAGTAAATCCCTGAAAGGGTAGCTGGTAGCTGATCCTGCTTTCACCAATTTCTACATCCACTGTGCACTCTCCCGCCTGCTATGGCATGTGCAAGACCAAAGCTAGCTGATCTTTCTTTCACAATTTTTAGACCCACTGTGCACTCTCCCCCATGTCATGGCATGTCCAAGAGTAAAGTTTGCGTTTGGCCATGTTCCCCCCCACTTGAAATGATAGCAGACTATGATTAAAGTATCCACCTCTAAAATGTCATGAAAGCGATCTCAATCGATTTGTTTAAAAAAAAGTTTTTTGTAACCAAATTTCTTGCTCATGTTGATGTTGATGTTGATGATGATGCCCCTTTGCCCTCCACGGTGCCAGAGATAGTGGTAGCAGCAAAAGATTTATGCTATTGCTTTGGTCTAATGTCAGCTTTGTGCAATGGAGCAACTTTCCCAATCAAAAAAAAACTTAACAGATATTTACACAGAAAGCAACATGAAAATAGCCTATATATATGAGCGTCTAAGCGTCTGTCTGTCTGTCTGTCTGTCCCCGTCCATCTGCGTATTTGCCAGTGGGCAAGTGTACACGCAGGCCTATTGCGACATTGTCATAAAATGAAGTTCATTTCAAAACATCTGATCGATGATCGGTTGACCAGATGACCAGCATTTGATTGCTGGATGGCTGCCATGATTGCCAGTCAAGCCGGCTGGCTTGAAGCTGAGTGAAGCTGTCAAGCGTTCCATAACCACACTGACCTTTAGGCCAACAACAAGTGTGCAAAGAATGCCAAGCTCTCAGAAGCGGCGGCAGTGTAGACATGAAAGTTTTGATGGTATTTTTTTTTGGTTTTAAAATGTTTTGGTTCAAATCTCACAAACGAACACGAACAACGCATTCTACACAACCTCAACATCCATTTGGAAGTTAAAGTTGAAATCGCTTCAACTCGACTCGACCCGAGACGGCGTCTAGTGTCGCATTTGCTGCGTTTCTATCTCTCATATTGAGAGATAAATTCGTGCAAGACATTTACGATCACTTCGGCAATCGAAAATCACATAAATTTTAATTAACTAAAATCGTTAATTTGTTTTCTGTTGCTTATTTCGAATTTATACCCCCCTCCTTTCTATATCTCTGCACCTCCTCCCACCACCCAGCCCTGCCACTCACACTCTTAGGCTAAGTCGTAATTTTGATATCAAAATAAGAAATAAAAACCAAAACAAATACGCACGAGGTCATGAAAGTGAAAAACGCACACCACGCGATGCGATAGTGACTGAGTTGTGCGAGGACTAATGGATTTCAAAATGTTTGCCTAAATTATTTTCTGAATATCAAAGTCAAATAAGAAAGTCATTTTACCATGTTGGCCGGCAAGTGGGGGGGGGGGGGGGGGGGTGGGGGGGAATGATCAGCATGGTTAGTTGTACACTTCCTGATTTGAGGTAAACACCTGACTTTTTGTCTAGAATCAAGTAAACACACCACCCAAAAACAAATTTCTGGAAAAAAACAAATAAAAAGGCGTTAAGTTCGGCCGGGCCGAACTTTGGATACCCACCACCTCGGGTGAACCATTTTCCTCAACATCCGGTGAATAATGCATACCTTAGGCCCCATAGGGAGACCACCGTAGCACAGAGGTTAGCATGTCCGCCTATGATGCTGAACGCCTGGGTCGAATCCTGGCGAGACCATCAGAAACAAGGAAGAGCGTGCTAAGTTCGGCCGGGCCGAATCTTATATACCCTCCACCATAGATCGCATTTGTCGAGTTGTATGCGCGGTTTCTTTTTTTAGGCAAACAAAGAATATTGAATAAGAACTGTTATGCTATTGGACCTATACCAAGCTATAGTCCGATTCGGGCCATAAATGAATGCTGAACATTGTGGAAGTCATTGTGTAAAATTTCAGTTCATTCGGATAAGTAATGCGCCTTGTAGGGGCTCAAGAAGCAAAATCAGGAGTTATGTTTATATGGGAGCTGTATCAAGCTGTTGATCGATTCAGACCATATTAGACACGTATGTTGAAGGTCATGAGAGAAGCCATTGTACAAAATTTCAGCCAAATCGTATAAGAATTGTGCCCTCTAGAGGCTCAATAAGTCAAGATCCCAGATCGGTTTATATGGCAGCTATATCTAAATATAGTCCGATTAGAACCATACTTAGGTCAGATGTTGAGAGGTCTTAACCTACTCACTGTTTCAAATTTCAGCGAAATCAGGTTATAAATAAAGCTTTTATTGGCTTCAGACTCGTTAGCGGGAGATCGGTCTATAGTCCGATCTCAACCGTATTAAGGTCGGGTGTCAGGAGGCTTAAAATAACTCACTGTTGCAAATTTTTGCGAAATCGGGTAATAAATAAGGCTTTTATGACCTTCAGACGCTTCATCGGGAGATCGGTCTATATGACAGATATATCTAAACATAGTCCGATCTGAAACATATTTAGGTGAGATGTCGGGAGGCTTAAAATAACCCAATGTTTTAAATTTCAATGAAATCGGGTAATAAATAAAGCTTTTATGGGCTTCAGACCCTTTATTGGGAGATCTGTCTATATGGAAGCTATATCTAAATATGGCCCGATCTAATCCATATTTAGGTCAGATATTGGGAGTATTTAAATAACGCACAGTAGCAAATTTCAGCGAAATCGGTAAAAATAAAGCTTTTATGGCCTTCAGACGCTTATTGGGGAGATCGGTCTATATGACAGCTATATCTAGATAAAGTCCGATCTGTACTATATTTAAGTCAGATATCGAGAGGCTTAAAATAACGCACTGTAGCAAATTTCAGTGAAATCGGGTTATAAATAAAGCTTTTATGGTCTTCAGACCCTTTATCGGGAGATCGGTCTATACGGTAGCTATATCTAAATATGGACCGATCTAATCCATATTTAGGTCAGATATTGGGAGTATTAAAATAACGCACAGTAGCAAATTCAGCGAAATCGGGTTATAAATAAAACTTTTATGGTCTTCAGACCCTTTATCGGGAGATCGGTCTATACGGTAGCTATATCTAAATATGGACCGATCTAATCCATATTTAGGTCAGATATTGGGGAGTATTAAAATAACGCACAGTAGCAAATTTCAGCGAAATCGGGTTATAAATAAAGCTTTTATGGGCTTCAGACCCTCATCGGCTGATCGGTCTATATAGCAGCTATATCTAAATATAGTCCGATCTGAACAATATTTACGTCAGATGTTGGGAGGCTTAAAATAACCCACCATTTTT
>NC_081552.1:258706939-258775115 GCF_963082655.1 Stomoxys calcitrans | reverse complement strand
TTAAAATCGTTTCAATGCGAAGATAGTGAAGGAAGACATCTTTGATCCAACAGTCGGGAAGTTTAGCCTCCACGAGAAAAGGTCCGATAATGGGTGGAGGCTAATAGATTTCGCCGTGGCAAAAACCATGGTGCTTAGCAGCACCAGATTTCAATATTAACCCGTAAGGAAAGGCAAAAGTCGGGTGGAACCGACTGTATAATACCCTACACCTACCCTAAATTAAAAATTCGTGCAATATATAAATATGTATGTATATGAGAGCTATATCTAAATCGGAACCGACTATTAAACAGATCGTTTGAAAATTGTTGTAACTACAGCCTTATAAGGGCAAATCGGGCGGTACATATATATGGGAGCTATATATATAAATCTGAACCGATTTGGATGAAATTTTGCACATATGTTAAAATCAGTAACAAAACAGTCCATGCCAAATTTTGTGCAAATCGGTTGAAAATTTTAGCTACTACGGCCATTTAAGTGTAAATCGAGCGATACATATATATGGGAGCTATATCTAAATCTGAAGCGATTTGAATGAAAATTTGCAGATATGTTTAAATCAGTAACAAAGCAATCCGTGCCAAATTTTGTGCATATCGGTTAAAAATTAGAACTACTATGGCCATTTAAGTGCAAATCGGGCGGTACATATATATGGGAGCTATATCTAAATCTGAACCGATTTGAATAAAAATTTGTGGATATGTTAAAATCAGTAACAAAACAATCCATGCCAAATTTTGTGCAGATCGGTTGAAAATTTTAGCTACTAGAGTCATTTAAGTGCAAATCGGGCGATACATATATATAGGAGCTATACCTAAATCTGAACCGATTTAGATAAAAATTTCCAAATATGTTAAGGTCGGTAACAGAACAATCCGTGCCAAATTTTGTGCAGATCGGTTGAAAATTGTCCATACTACGGCAATTTAAGTATAAATCGGGCCATACATATATTTGGGAGCTATATCGAAATTTGAACCGATTTGGATGAAAATTTGCGGAAATGTTAAAATCAGTAACATAATAATTCATGCCCAATTTTGTGCAGATCGGTTGAAAATTAGAGCCACTATGGCCATTTAAGTGCAAATCGGGCGATACATATATATGGGAGCTATATCTAAATCTGAACCGATTTAGATGAAAATTTGCGGATACCTTAAAATCAGTAACAAAACAGTCCATGCCAAATTTTGTGCAGATCGGTTGAAAATTTTAGCTACTAGAGTCATTTAAGTGCAAATCGGGCGATACATATATATGGGAGCTATATCTAAATCTAAACCGATTTGAATTAAAATTTCCAAATATGTTAAGATCAGTAACAAAACAATCCTTGCCAAATTTTGTGCAGATCGGTTGAAAATTGTCCATACTACGGCAATTTAAGTATAAATCGGACCATACATATATATGGGAGCTATATCTAAATCTGAACCGATTTTTATAAAAATCAATAGCGTCCGTCCTTGAGCCAGACTAGTGATATGTGCAAAATTTAGTGATGATTGGGCAACAAATACGACCTGCACTTTGATTACAAGAATACATGGACTCACAGACGGACATGACTCTGTCTGATACAGGGATTCTAAGTCGATCGGTATACTTATCAATGGGTCTAGCTGTACCACAGTAGTGGTACACATGGCTGTCACCCGATCTAAATAGGGGAAAGCAAATTGATCACGCTTTGATAGATGGAGGGCATTTATCCAGAGTGTTAGTTGTACGATAGATCCGTTTAGTTGTACGATAGATCCGTTTAGGCTCATAACTTTGTTGCAGCAAAGGTTCGCACGAGAGAAACGTACAATCTGACACTGCACGGAAACTGAACCTTGAAAGCTGCAAACACAACAGATGGCAACGGCATACTCCACTTGACTGACCTAACTGCTTGATGAATGCACTCCTTGTTCCCATGATAAAACGGCGCTGTGGCTATCTATTGCAGAGCAACCCTGCAATCAGTAGCAACGCAAGCAATCGGGAGAAAAGGAGAGAGCAAAAACTTCTATTCCGCAAAAAAAAGAATTAAATGGAAAAACGTAATTGTGAGCGAATTGAGATCTACAGGAGTTAGAATGAATTCCGGAAATTCTACCAATGGCTTTGGTACAGGCACATGCTCTTGCAGAGACAATGAAGAAAATCAGGTAACTGATACAGATAGTGTGCTGAAGATATGGAAAAACACGCTAATGTACGACGCACAGTGGGAGAAAATCGAAAAAAAACTAGTAAAAACCAGTAAGGAAAGCAAAAGTCGGGCGGTACCATGAAATTCACCAATAATGTCGAGAGTCAGAAAGCCCTTCCTGTCTAATTTCGAGAGTATCGCCAATTTTATTGGATTATTACTGCAAATCGGACGAACATTGCCATTTGAGAACCAACAGAGATAACTCTTTGAAATGGTTAAAGCTGAGGTGTTATCGAAATCATTTGCCCTTCAAAATGGAAATAGCATATCATCGAAACCAGTGGAGATATTGTACACCTCAAGCAAACTTTTTCTTTAAGAATTTTTGAGCACTATCCAGCAAAAAAGAGGTTTTTAAAATGAGACCATAAATGAAGATTTCGCAGCCCGAACAATTTTTTGAAATGCTGAGGGGCCAATTTTTGGGGACCTGGCAAATAGCACCAGGACCACCTAGGGTCCGGATGCCATGATCACGATAATACCTCAGCTTTACCCATATCAAATTTCAAAGAGTTTCCCCTATCCGTTCTCAAATGTCATATATTTTCCTTTTTTTTATTCTCTCCCACTGTGCGACGTTGGCGGCGAATAGGATACCAATCCCTGATGATGGTAAAGAATGTTTACCTTCTAGCCAGAATGAGGTCCAAGTAGCTGTGACCCGTCTGAATAACAACAAGGCAGCAGGGGCCGACGGGTAACCTGCTGAACTATTTGAGGCCGGAGGTAACACGCTGATTTGGCGTGTGCATCAGCTTGTCGGCGCGATTTGGCTAGAAGAACGCATACCCGATGAATGGAACCTAAGCCTACTAAAGAGTGATTTTTTAAGAGCTATAGGAAAGCCTGTAAAAACAAACACATAAAATTTAGAAAAATGTGTGAAATCTATATTTGAATCGATAGTGAGGTCCTTATAATTTAATGTTTGCAAATTATTTCATGCAAATGTTGAATGTGACTGCGCCTCAAGTGATCCATCCGCTTAATTCAATTAGGGCATACTCTTTCCAACATCTGACGAATATATGCTGCAATGTTGTCTTCCAATGCGTCAATCATGTCTGTATAGACATGAGCTTTAACAAAGCGCCACACAAATTAGTCTAAGGTCGTTAAATCGCACGATATAGGCAATAAGTCCATTGTTACGCATGCTATGTGGCACCGTCTTCTTGAAATCACATACAAGTCAGGTTCCTGCATTTTGAATAAAAAAAAAGTTGGATATCATCTCACGGTTGCGCTCACCATTCACAGGTACATTACGATTGGCATCATCTTTGAAGAAGTACGGTCCAATGATGCCACCAGCCCATAAACCGCAACAAACTGCGACTTTTTATTCCCTCCACCATAGGATGGGGGTATACCAATTTCGTCATTCTGTTTGTAACACATTGAAGTATGCGTCTGAGACCTCATAAATATGTATATTCTTGATCGTCATGTCATTTTATGTCGATATAGCCATGTCCGTCTGTCCGTCCGTCCGTCTATCGAAAGCACGCTAACTTTTGAAGGAGTAAAGCTAGCCGCTTGAAATTTTCCACAAATTATTCTTATTGGTATAGATCGCTTGGGATTGTAAATGGGTCAATTCGGTCTATGTTTTGATATAGCTGCCATATAAACCGATCTAGAGTCTTGACTTCTTAAGCCTCTAGAGGGCACAATTCTCGTCCGATTTGACTGCAATTTTGCACGTAGTGTTTTGGTATCACTTCCACCAACTATGTTAAGTATAATTCAAATCGGTTCATAATCTGGTATAGCTGTCATAAAAACCGATTTTGGATCTTGACTTCTTCAGCCGCTAGAGGGCGCAATTTTCATCCGATTTGACTGAAATTTTGCCTGAGCTGTTTTGGTATAACTTTCAACAACTGTGTTAAGTATAATTCAAATCGGTTCATAATCTGGTATAGCTGCCATATAAACCGATCTTGGATCTTGACTTCTTGAGCCGCTAGAGGGCGCAATTCTCATTCTATTTGGCTGAAATTTTGCCTGAGGTGTTTTGGCATGACTTTCAATAAATGTGCTAAGTATGGCGCAAATCGGTAGATAACCTGCTATAGCTGCCATATAAACCCATCTTGGGTCTTGACTTCTTGAGCCTCTAGAGGGCGCAATTCTTATCCGATTTTACTGAAATTTTGCACGTAGTGTTTTGGTAACACTTTCAACATCCGTGCTAAGTATGGTTCAAATCGGTTGATTACCTGATATAGCTGCCATATAAACCCATCTTGGGTCTTGACTTCTTGAGCCTCTAGAGGGCGCAATTCTCATCCGATTTTATTGAAATTTTGCATGAAGTGTTTTGGTATGACTTTCAATAAATGTGCTAAGTATGGCGCAAATCGGTAGATAACCTGCTATAGCTCCCATATAAACCTATCTGCCGATTTTGCTCCTTGAGCCCCTACAAGGCGCAATTCTTATCCGAATGAACTGAAATATTACACAATGACATCTACAATGTTCAGCGTTCATTTGTGGTCCGAATCGGACTATAACTTGATATAGCTCCAATAGCATGACAGTTCTTATTCATTATTCTTTGTTTGCCCAAAAAGAGATATCGCGCATAGAACTCCACAAATGCGATGCATGGTGGAGGGTATATAAGATTCGTCCCGGCCGAACTTAGCACACTCTCACTTGTTAAAAGCTTTCACAAGGTTTCCTGACTAACTAATAATCCCCACATTGTTTCACCGATGGAAATAATCCAAGTATTTTCAACTTATATGGCAACTAAGTTTGATAGCCTAACTGCACCCCCCCTCATCATGGAATTATAAATGACCACAATGTGAGAAAAGCCAAAGAAAAACTGAGCATTTAAACTAAAACTAAAATCAAAAACTAAGACAACATTAAAGCAACTGTCGCCGACAGCTTAGGTTACTAAAATCGAAACATTTAGGTTATGGAGCGTTACTAAAAGTGTCCCCATTGCGCACTGGCTGGTTGGCTGTTGATGATGATGACACCATACCATCAACAAAATGTTCAGAAGATCTTTTGTGGCCTAATACCAAGACAACGGCCAAAAACAAACACAAGACACAAAGCAGATGGAGATGAAAAAAGATCACCTCTTTGTGGCACAAACCAATAAATATCCCCTCCACCCAAAAACTAACCAAAGGCAAAGTAAATCAATACCCAAGCAATGGCAAACGCTAGAGAAGAAGATTTTACTATGAAGGCTGATAGCGTGGAAGCTTTGAGGCATCGTACTTTATGGTGACGCTGATGGTGATGGCGACTATGATACTGGCGATGCTGATGACGACGATGATCACTTGGGTGAGCGAGGAATTTTTTTTTTTTTCTCCTATTTTGTATTGACCAAACATGGGTCAAGCAGCCGAACAAAACGATGCGTTGTTGACCTGTTGCTGGAGGTTTGTTTTGTTTTTTTTTTTTTTAATTTTTTTTTTGGTTTTTTTTTTGGCTAAAATGAAGGTATCAGCGTTAGTAGGAATTTTAGTGTGTGTCTGCTTGTTTTTTGTATTGAATGCCCTTTGGCTCATAATTTATAACCGATTGTAAGACACAATTCACAAAAGTTGCGTTTAAATGGTCACCCTATACTAAGCTTTAGTTAGGTAGTTTAGGTAGAAGTTTTTACATGGTAAAGTATGGTCACAAATATCGCCAGCATTAGGAGGGCATAACCACCGCTGACAAAATTTCTGATGTTCACGCCAGGATTCGAATCCAGGCGTTCAGCGTCATAGGCGGACATGCTAACCTCAGCGCTACGGTGGCCTCCATATATAAGTAATGTCATATGGGTCCTGTGTCACTTATTATTCGGAGAATACTTATTTCGAAGAAAGAATAGTGTAATGTTACCAAAAAATCAAGCATGCCAATGGCTTTGGTACCGGCATATCCCTCTGCACAAAAAAAGATGAAAATCTGGCCATAGCTCCCGATAATGTGCTTGGAATATAGAAAGAAAATGCTTTCCCTTCTACGGGTGACTCATAGGAGCCCAGAACCAAAGCCTGATGTCGTCTCCCATCTTAAATAGTTCATATGGTTATCCATCGGCTGCTGCTGCCTTGATGGTTTACGAAGGGGTGTATAGAACGAAGCCAGCGAAGCAGAAACCAGGCTGAAGAACATCAAAGCAGCAGTAGCCGATGGGTAACCAGATGCACTAATTAGGACTGGAGGCTACACGCTGATCCAAAGAGAGATAAAGATGGAATATAAAGAGGATAAAGACATCTCGAAGCAAGGTATCAGAAATTGGAGCGCAGATGACCGAGGCACTTGGAATTCTATTTCGACTTAGGCTAGTGGAACAAATATTCTGTCATAGCCAATGACAGAATATTTGACTTGTGCTGTCATTGCCAATGACAGAATAGTTGTCCCTTCACAGGGCCTTTTCTGGCCATATTTGGTGTGGCTGTTGGAGATCTTAGGAATATTCCACACACCAAATATCAGACAGCAAATGGAGCAAAAATTGAGGCACACAAAAAGTCAGCACGGAGGGTGGGTTCATAAGTGGGACATAATGTCCACTTATGAACCCACCTATAAGATGTGACGATTTCATCCCTTTAAGCTTCGATATTATAGCCTTGAAGGTTTTACCCCATGGGTTTAAGCCCTTCGACATTATTCTTTTATTTGGCTCAGATCGGTCCACATTTGGATATAGCTGTCATATAGACCGATCCTCCGATTTAGGGTCTCAGGCCCATAAAAGCCACATTTATTATCCGATTTTGCTGAAATTTGGGACAAAGAGTTGCATTAGGCCCTTTGACATTATTCTTCTATTTGGCCCAGATCGGTGCAGATTTGGATATAGCTGTCATATAGACCGATCCGCCGATTTGGGGTCTCAGGCCCATAAAAGGCACATTTATTATCCGATTTTGCTGAAATTTGGGAAAAAGAGTTGTGTTAGGCCGTTGGACATCCTTCTTTAATTTGGCATAGATCGGTACAGATTTGGATATAGCTGACATTTAGACCGATCCTTCGATTGAGGGTCTTAGGCCCATAAAAGCCACATTTATTATCCGATTTTGCCAAAATTTTGAAGAGTGAGTTGTGTTAGGCCCTTCGACATTTTTCCTAAAATTTGGCCCAGATCGGTACAGATTTGGATATAGCTGTCATATAGACCGATCCGCCGATTTAGGGTCTTAGGCCCATAAAAGCCACATTTATTATCCGATTTCGCTGAAATTTAGGACAAAGAGCTGTGTTAGGCCCTTGGACATCCTTCTTTAATTTGGCCCAGATTGGTCCAGATTTGGATATATCTGTCATATAGACCGATCCGCCGATTTAGGGTCTCAGGCCCATAAAAGCCACATTTATTATCTGAATTTGGTGAAATTTGGAACAGTGAGTTATGTTAGGCCCTTGGACATCCTTCGTCAATTTGGCCCAGATCGGTTCAGATTTGGATATAGCTGCCATATAGACCGATCCTCCGATTAAGGATCTCAGGCCCATAAAAGGCACATTTATTATCCGATGTCGCCGAAATATGGCACAGTGAGTTGTGTCGGGCCCTCTGACATCCTTCTTCCATTTGGCTTAGATCGGTTCAGATTTGTATATAGCTGCCATATAGGCCGATCCTCCGATTAAGGATCTCAGGCCCATAAAAGGCACATTTATTATCCAATGTCGCCGAAATTTGGCACAGTGAGTTGTGTTGGGCTCTTTGACATCCTTCTTCCATTTGGCTTAGATCGGTTCAGATTTGTATATAGCTGCCATATAGGCCGATCCTCCGATTAAGGATCTCAGGCCCATAAAAGGCACATTTATTATCCGATGTCGCCGAAATTTGGCACAGTGAATTGTGTTGGACCCTTCGACATTATTCTTCTATTTGGCATAGATCGGTCCACATTTGGATATAGCTGTCGTATAGACCGATCCGCCGATTCAGGGTCTTAGGCCCATAAAAGCCACATTTATTATCTGAATTTGGTGAAATTTGGAACAGTGAGTTATGTTAGGCCCTTGGACATCCTTCGTCAATTTGGCCCAGCTCGGTGCAGATTTGGATATAGCTGCCATATAGACCGATCCGCTGATTTAGGGTCTTAGGCCCATAAAATCCACATTTATTATCCGATTTTGCTGAAATTCGAGACAATGAGTTGTGTTAGGCCCTTCGACATTATTCTTTTATTTGGCTCAGATCGGTCCACATTTGGATATAGCTGTCATATAGACCGATCCTCCGATTTAGGGTCTCAAGCCCATAAAAGGCACATTTATTATCCGATGTCGCCGAAATTTGGCACAGCGAGTTGCGTTGTGCCCTTTGACATCCTTCTTCCATTTGGCTTAGATCGGTTCAGATTTGTATATAGCTGCCATATAGACCGATCCGCCGATTAAGGGTCTCAGGCCCATAAATGACATATTTATTGTCCGATGTCACCGAAATTTGGCACAGTGAGTTGTGTTAGGCCCTTCGACATTATTCTTTTATTCTGTCCCAGATCGGTTCAGATTTGAATATAGCTGCCATATGGGCATTAGGTTTGCATTTTTCACCGGATTTTGACGAAAGGTGGTTTACTTATATACTCGAGGTGGTGGGTATCCAAGGTTCGGCCCGGCCCAACATTTACCTACGCGTGTCGCTGTTTCTTTCTCATTGACTTATTTATCTTTTCCCTTTCAAAGGCCATTATTGATTTGACCAGCTAGCTAGCCGGGCAGTTGGTATTTGGTTTTGGCCAAGCAAACGTCTCTGTGATGATGTTCTTTGGATTTGATTTTTCTTACAACTCCAGACTAAAAGCTAAATGAGAGAGAAAAAAAATCCTAAAACTTGTTTTTTTTTCTTCTTTTAATTTATATCTCTGTGAAAACAAAGAAGAAGTGGTTTCAAATTTCTGTCGTAATCAAAGTGATTTTTTTCTTGACGGCGCTGGTGCTGGTGGAGATATAATAACGACTTTAATTTGTACCCTCCTCTATTACAAAACGAAAGAAGAAGAAGAAGAGGAAAAATCAAATGCGAAACAAAAAAGTAAAACTGCCAGTTGAACACGACAAAAATGGATGGACACGGAAACTCAACAGTGAAAGTTGTTTACCCTCAAATGTTAAAATAAAAAATTCTTTAGTTTTAGCGATTCTCTAGAGACAATTATTTTTCCATTGACTATAAAAGAGTTGTTCAACTGTGTGCAACTACTTGGGCGTAATGCAAAAATCATTGAACATCATCAGTTCATCAATTAAATTCCAATCAATTCTTTGACAGCAGGTAGCCCACTGCCCCTGCATAGTTGGCGCCATGGCTTTTCAAATTTAATTGTCCACCATTAAAACACTCCAATGCTCTGTCTCTCTCGCAGAGGGCCGCAACAAATACTTTAATTGCTTTACATGTCGCCCCCTCCATTACATTGTCAATGGTTAATCCAACCTCTTTAGTTGACTGGCCCCCTAACCATCATCCACTGCTCGGTCTATCACTCGCCACTGTCTGTCGCCGGTTATTACTGCGCTTAACGGCAATAACGTTTATTAATTAATATAATGACTGTTAAACGCTTCGTTTATATCTAAAAAAAACAGAACTTTAATTCAATGCTTTGCCATCAATAAAAGCTCAATTATGCACTGATTTACGTTGAATTCTTTTCAATTCGTTCACCTCGTGGCGTCAAACAAAGATTTTCAACTATGATGAAAGATTTTTAACCAGTAATTGTTGGCTATCGTATTGCAGAGAAATATTTGCAATTACTTTAAAATATTATTAAGGAATTTAAAGGAATTTTAAATTTGGCCCGATCCGGGCCAAATTGACGAAGGATGTCGAAGAGCGTAACACACCTCACTCTCTCAAATTTCAGCGACATCAGATAACAAATGTGGCTTTTATGGGCCTAAGACCCTAAATCGGCGGATCGGTCTATATGGCAGCTATATCCAAATCTGGACCGATCTGAGCCAAATTAAAGAACAATGTCAAAGGGCCTAATACTACTCACTGCCTCGAATTTCAGCAAAATCGGATAATAAATGTGGCTTTTATGGGCCTGAGACCCTAAATAGGAGGATCGGTCTATATGACAGCTATATCCAAAACTGGACCGATCTGGGCAAAATTGACTAAGGATGTCGTAGGGTCTAAGGCAACTCACTGTCCCAAATTTCAGCAAAATCGGATAATAAATGTGGCTTTTATGGGCCTAAGACCCAAAATCGGCGGATAGGTCTATATGACAGCTATATCCAAATCTGAACCGATCTGAGCCAAATTGACGAAGAATGTCGAAGGGCCTAACACAACTCACTGTCCCAAATTTCAGCAATATCGGATAGTAAATGTGGCTTTTATGGGCTCAACATCCTAAATCGGAGGATCGGTCTATATGGCAGCTATATCCAAATCTAGACTGATCTGGGCCAAATTAAAGAAGGATGTCCAAGGGCATAACATATCTCACTGTCCCAAATTTCACCAAATTCAGATAATAAATGTGGCTTTTATGGGCCTAAGACCCTAAATCGGCGGATCGGTCTATATGACAGCTATATTCAAATCTGGACCGATCTCGGCCAAATAGAAGAATAATCTCGAGGGGCCTAACACAACTCACTGTCCCAAATTTCAGCAAAATCGGATAATAAATGTGGCTTTTATGGGCTCAAGGCCCTAAATCGGAGGATCGGTCTATATGGCAGCTATATCCAAATCTAGACCGATCTGGGCCAAATTGAAGAAGGATGTCGAAAGGCTTAACACAGCTCATTGTCTCGAATTTCAGCAAAATCGGATAATAAATGCGCTAGTTATGGGCTTAAGACCCTAAATCGGAAGATCGGTCTATATGGCAGCTATATCCAAATCTGGACCGATCTGTGCCAAATGGAAGAAAGATGTCGAATGGCCTAAGACAACTCACTGTCCCAAATTTCAGCACAATCGGACAATTAAATGCGCTTTTTATAAGCTCAAGACCCTAAATCGGAGTACGGTCTATATGGCAGCTATATCCAACTCTAGACCGATCCGGGCCAAACTAACGAAGTATGTCGATATAGCCCCCATATAGACCGATCTGCCGATTTAGGGTCTTGGACCCGTAAAAGCCACGTTAATTATCCGATATTGCTAAAATTTGGGATAGTGAGTTGTGTTAGGCCCATAGACATTCATCGTCAACTTGGCCCAGACCGGTTTAGATTTGAATATAGCTGCCATATAGACCGATCCTCCGATTTAGAGTCTTAGGCCCATAAAAGCCACATTTATTATCCGATTTTGATGAAATTTGGGATAATGACTTGTGTTAGGCACTTCGACATTCTTCGTTAATTTGGCCCATATCGGTCCAGATTTGGATATAGCTGCCATATAAATCGATCCGCCGATTAAGGCCACATTTATTATCCGATCTTGCTAAAATTTGGGATAGTGAGTTGTGTAAGGCCCATAGACATCCTTCGTCAATTTGGCCCAGATCGGTAAAGATTTGGATATAGCTGCCATATAAATCGATCCGCCGATTAAGGGTCTTAGGCCCATAAAGGCCACATTTATTATCCGATCTTGCTAAAATTTGGGATAGAGAGTTGTGTTAGGCCCATAGATATTCTTTGTCAACTTGGCAAAGATCGGTTCAGATTTGGATATAGCTGCCATATAGACCGATCCTCCGATGTAGTGTCTTAGGCCCATAAAAGCCTCATTTATTATCCAATTTTGCTGAAATTTGGGACAGTGAGTTATGTTAGGCCTATCGACATCCTTCTTCAGTATGGTCCAGATCGGCCCAGATTTGAATATAGCTGTCATATAGACCGATCTCGCGATTTTAGGTTTTGGGCCCATAAAAGCCATATTCATTATCCGATTTTGCTGAAATTTGGGACAGTGAGATGTGTTAGGCCCTTCGTCATCCTTCTTCAGTATGGTCCAGATCGGCCCAGATTTGAATATAGCTGCCATATAGACCGATCTATCGATTTAAGGTCTGGGGCCGATAAAAGACGCATTCATTGTCCGATTTTGCTGAAATTTGGGATAGTGAGTTAGGTTATGCCCCTCGACATACATCTGCAATATGGTACAGATCGCTCCAGATTTAAATATAGCTGCCATATAGACCGATCTCTCGGTTTAAGGTTTTGGGCCCATAAAAGGCGCATTTATTGTCTGATTTTGTTGAAATTTGGGACAGTGAGTTGCGTTAGGACCTACGATATCCATTTTTAATTTCGCCCAGATCGGTTCAGATTTGAATATAGCTGCCATATAGACCGATCTTTCGATTTAAGGTTTTGGGCCCATAAAAACCACATTTATTATCCGATTTTGCTGAAATTTGGGACAGTGAGTTAGGTAATGCTCCTCGACATACACCTGTTATACGGTGCAGATCGCTTCAGATTTAAATATAGCTGCCATATAAACCGACCTCTCGATTTAAGGTTTTGGGCCCATAAAAGGCGCACTTATTGTCCGAATTCGGCCAAATTTGGGACAGTGAGTTGTGTTAGGCCCTTCGACATACCTCTACTATATGGCACAGATCGGTCCCGATTTGAATATAGCTGCCATTTAGACCGATCTTTCGATTTTAGGTTTTAGGCCCATAAAAGGCGCACTTATTGTCCGTTTTCGCCCATATTTGGGACATAGAGATAAGATTAGCCTTTCGACATTCTTCGTCAATTTGGTTCAGATCGGTCCCGATTTGAAGTCTTGGCCATTTAGACCGATGTCTCGATTTAAGGTCTTGGCCCCATAAAAGGCGCATTTATTGTCCGATTTCGCAGAAATTTTGCACAGTGACTATGTTAGGCTTTTCGATATCCGTGTCGTATATGATTCAGATCGGTTTAGTTTTAGATATAGCTACTGTACTCATAAGTATTTGGTCCAAATCGTGACATATTTCCATATAGCTGCTATGTTGTATAAGGTATGCATTTTTCACCGGATTTCGACGAAAGGTGGTTTACATATATACCAGAGGTGGTGGATATTCAAAGTTCGGCCCGGCCGAACTTAACGCCTCTTTACTTGTTTTAAACAGAATTTTTGCCCCGATATTCCTATCTAATAAAAGTTCAACTGTCAATCACAGTAAAGATTTAAGTTCAAAGTTCGGTCTCCTATTTTAATCAGGCCAATATTAGAAAAGATTTCCTCTAATAAGTACCCAGAGATCTTATCTATTTTGTAGTAAATTGCCAACTACTTACATCCAAAACAGGAAGCTTTAGTCAATCATTAAGAAAAACATGTCAACGACTCTTAGCTTATCGTAGAATATTACATCAACAAAGTTCAAAGATGCTGATATTTATCGTAAAACTAAAAAAAACAAGTAAGAGCGTGCTAAGTTCGGCCGGGCCGAATCTTATATACCCTCCACCATTGATCGCATTTGTCGAGTTCTATGCGCGGTATCTCTTTTTAGACAAACATAGAATATTGAATAAGAACTGTTATCCTATTGGCGCTATATCAAGTAATAGTCCGATTCGGACCATAATTGAATGCTGATTGACATTGTAGAAGCCATTGTGTAAAATTTCAGTTCATTCGGATAAGAATTGTGCCTTGTAAGGGCTCAAGAAGCAAAATCGGGAGACAGGTTTATATGGGAGCTGTATCAAGCTATTGATCGATTCAGACCATACTAAACACGTATATTGAAGGTCGTGAGAGAAGGCCTTGTACAAAATTTCAGCCAAATCGGATGAGAATTGCGCCCTCTAGAGGTTCGAGAAGTCAAGACCCAAGATCGGTTTATATGGCAGCTATATCAGGTTCTATGTTGATTTACGCCATACTTAGCACAGTTATTGGAAGTCATAACAAAACACCTCATGCAAAATTTCAGCCAAATCGGATGAGAATTGCGCTATCACTTGGCTCAAGAAGTCAAGATCTAAGATCGGTTTATATGACAGCTATACCAGATTATTATCCGATTTGAATCATACTTAGCATAGTTGTTGAAAGTAATACCAAAACACTACGTGCAAAATTTTAGTTAAATCGGACGATAATTGCGCCCTCTAGAGGCTCAAGAAGTCAAGACCCAAGATCGGTTTTTATGACAGCTATACCAGATTATGAACCGATTTGAACCATACTTGGCACAATTGTTGGATATCATAACAAAATACGTCGTGCAAAATTTCATTCCAATCGGATAAGATTTGCGCCTTCTAGAGGTTCAAGAAGTCAAGACCCAAGATCGGTTTATATGGCAGCTATATCAGGTTATGAACCGATTTAAACCATACTTGGCACAATTGTTGGATATCATACCCAAACACGTCGTGCAAAATTTCATTCAAATCGGATAAGAATTGCGCACTCTAGAGGCTCAAGATGTCAAGACCCAAGATCGGTTTATATGGCAGCTATATCAGGTTATGAACCGATTTGAACCATACTTGGCACAGTGGTTGTATATCATAACAAAATACGTCGTGTAAAATTTCCTTCAAATCGGATAAGAATTGCGCACTCTAGAGGCTCAAGAAGTCAAGACCCCAGATCGGTTTATATGGCAGCTATATCAGGTTATGGACCGATTAGAACCATACTTGGCATAATTGTTGGATATCGTAACGAAATACTTCGTGCAAAATTTCATTCCAATCGGATAAGAATTGCGCACTCTAGAGGCTCAAGAAGTCAAGACCCAAGATCGGTTCATATGGCAGCTATATCAAAACATGGACCGATATGGCCCATTTACAATACCAACCGACCTACACTAATAAGAAGTATTTGTGCAAAATTTCAAGCGGCTAGCTCTACTCCTTCTGAAGTTAGCGTGCTTTCGACAGACAGACGGACGGACGGACGGACGGACGGACGGACGGACGGACGGACGGACGGACGGACGGACGGACAGACGGACGGACATGGCTAGATCGGCATAAAATTTCGTGACGATCAAGAATATATATACTTTATGGGGTCTCAGACGAATATTTCGAGTAGTTACAAACAGAATGACGAAATTAGTATACCCCCCATCTTATGGTGGAGGGTATAAAAATAACAACAACTGTTTTCCATGGTCAGTGGCGGTTTTTGTTGATATTGACTTCAGGTGTGACTACTGTGCGGCAAGGCGAGTCAAGTTAATTTCCTTGATTGAGTGTTGATCAATTATTGATAGCGATAATTGGACATAAATGGCAAAAATAGTTTTCTTACCACCCGGCTGACGACCAAACGTCAAAACTAGAAATTATTGCAACTAAATATTGAAGTGATTATATGGCCATGATAATCACTGATCCATAGACCTTTGTTCCATACATTTCGATGATATAAAGGCATCGATCGGTGTAATAATGCTTCATAGATAACGAAGTATGGGATTTAACGCTGAATTCTCGGTCCATGAGTTCCCATCCCAGCAATATTTCTATGTTACAACAAACCGAATGAATGCGGTGATACAATATCAGGCTGGAATCAATTAATGGGGTATACAATCCCCACAGAGTTACTATTGCTGTAATCTTTAAGAGGTAAGGTTATGGAGGCAGTTCATTACAGACTCACTTAGACTTAGAATTTTTCGTCCATTGTTGTACCACCGCATCGACAAACCCAAGACTAAGGTGGAAATCAAAAACACGATGACTGTACTAGAAAGCCGAGACAAGTTTTCTTCATTAGCTTGTAAGACAAGAGGCGTATTATCACCGCTGCATAATTTTTTGATATCGAGAGGGGGGGGGCGGACCCTCCCCCTTAACCCATAAGTACTAGCCAAAACTAAAAGTGGATCGATCGGCACAATATGGGATTCAAATGAAAGGTATTCAAGAGTAGAGTACGAATTTTAAAATAAAAGTTGGGTCCAAGTACTTGGGGGCCGCCCCAGCCCCAAAACCCCTTAAAATAGGTGTTTATATGGCGATCATGACAATATGGGACTCAAATGAAAGGTATTCGGGAGTAGATTACGAATATGGTCAGGAACAAGTAATATTCCTTATAATTTGTTGATAACGGAAGGGGCGGGCGGACCCTCCCCCTTACCCCATAAGTACTAGCCAAAACTAAAAGTGGATCGATCGGCACAATATGGGATTCAAATGAAAGGTATTCAAGAGTAGAGTACGAATTTCATAATAAAAGTTGGGTCCAACTACCTGGGGGGCCACCCCAGCCCCAAAACCCCTTAAAATAGGTGTTTATATGACGATCATGACAATATGGGACTAAAATGAAAGGCAATCGGAAGTAGATTACGAATATAGTCAGGAAGTAGGAATAGGCTTCATGATTTATTGATATCGGAAAGGGGCGGACCCTCCCCCGTTACCCCAAAAAAACCACCTAAAATCCAAAGAGGACCGATAAGGACAATATGGATATCAAATGAAAAGTATGCGGGAGTAGATAAGGAATCTAGCATACAAATTCATATCAAAGTATAGAGGGTCACCCCACTCCCACAAAAACGGGCACTTTAGTCAATCACGGATATATGGGACTCGGTTTGTTTGTTCCGTATAGACTGAATAACCGCAGAACCGATTTTCTCGAAATTTTCGCATATTGTGTAGGTTGGTCTGGAAGGAAACATAAGCTAAATAAATTTTCGGTATCGGAAGGGGGGGCGGACGCTCCCCCTTATGCCAAAAGCATAACCCAAAATCAAAAGTGCACCGATCGAGACAATATAAATATCAAATGAAAGGTATTGGAGAGTAGAATACGAATATCGTATTCAAATTTGAGTCTAAGTACCCATCGGGCCGCCCCAACCCCAAATCTCCCCCAAACAGACATATTGGACGTTCATTTCAATATGGGGCTCAAATGAAAGGTAGTCGGGAGTAGATTTCGAATGTGGCATACAAAATCGAATCGAAGTATTGGGGGTCACGCCAACCCTCAGAAATGCCATTAGACCCATTATGATTATATGGAACTTAGCTGAATCGATTTTCTTAAAAAGTTCATAGATTGTGTACGTTTGTCTGGAAGGAAACATAGGCTATACACCAAAACTCCACTAAACAGATATCTTCGAAGTTCATGTCAATATGGGACTCAATTGAAAAGTATTAGGCAGTAGATTGCAATTATGGCATAAAACATTAGGTCCACGTAATGGAAGGTCGTCCAACCCCAAATACCCCCAGATTGGCATATGTGGGACTCAAATGAAAGGTATTAGAGAGAAGATTATGAATGTGACATTTAAATTTGCGTTCAAGTCTAGGTGGCACTTTTCCTCCTAAAGATACGTCAAATGGGTTATTTGACCCATTATGACAATATGGGACTCAAAAGGTACTTCAGAGTAGAAAGCGAAATTGATATCCAATTTTGGAGGCAAGTTTTGGAGGCAAGTGTCGCCAACATTAAGCGCTCTATCCGGTTTTCTCGCCAGGATTCGAACGCGTTCAGCGTCATAGGCTACAATGGTACGAATTCGATGTCCGCATTCAGGCGAAGTGTCCACACCCTTAAAAGTTATTAGAGAATTAAAGAAGGCGCAGCGGAACGGGCCCGGTTCGGCTAGTAAAATGACCATCTAGACATGTACGTCCGTCTGTCGGTTGAGATAGAGATATTGAGCTGAAACTTCGCACAGATACTTTTTTGTCTATAAGCAGGTTAAAATCGAAGATGGGCTATATCTTGATAAGGCCCCTATATAGACCGATTAGCCGATTTAGGGTCTTAGGCCCATTTAAGCCACATTTATGATCAGATTTAGCTGAAATTTGGGACAAAGAGTTGTGTGATGCCCTCCGATATCCCTCTTATATTTGGCTCAGATCGGTCCAGATTTGGATATAGCTGCCTTATAGACCGATCCTACGATTTAGGGTCTCAGGCCCATAAAAGCCACATTTATTATCCGATTTTGCTGAAATTTGGGACAGTAAGTTGTGTTAAGCTTTCGACATCCTTCGTTAATTTGGCTCAGATCGGTCCAGATTTGGATATAGCTGCCATATAGACCGATCTCTCGATTTAAGGTCTCAGGCCCATAAAAGCCACATTTTTTATCCGATTTTGCTGAAATTTGGGACAGTGAGTTGTCTTCTGCCCTTCGACATTTCCCTTCAATTTTGCCCTGATCGGTCCACATTTGGATATAGCTGCCATATAGACCATTCCTCCAATTTAGGGTCTTAGGTCCATAAAAGACACAATTATTACCCGATTTTGCTGAAATTTCAGACTGTGAGTTGTGTTAGGTCCTTCGACATCTTTCTTCAATTTGGCCCAGATCGGTTCAGATTTGGATATAGCTGCCATATAGACCGATCTCTTGATTTAAGGTTTTGGGCCCTTAAAGCCACAATTATTATCCGATTTTGCTGAAATTTGGAACATTGAGTTGTGTCAGACCTTTTGACATCCCTTGGCAATTTGGCCTTGATCGGTCCAGATTTGGGTATAGCTGCCATATAGACCGATCCTCCGATTTAAGGTTTTAGGCCCATAAAAGCCGCATTTGTTATCCGATTTTGCTGAAATTTGGGACAGTGAGTTGTGTTAAGCCCTTCGACATTCTGCTATAACTTGGCCCAGATCGGTTCAGATTTGGATTTAGCCCCCATATGGACCCATCGGCCGATTTAAGGTCTCAGGCCCATAAAAGCCACATTTATTATCCGATTTTGCTGCAATTTGGGACAGTGAGTTTTTTTAGGCCTTTCGACATCTTTATTTAATTTGTCCCTGATCGGTCCAGATTTGGATATAGCTGCCTTATAGACCGATCCTCCGATTTAGGGTCTTAGGCCCATAAAAGCCACATTTATCATCAGATTTAAATGAAATTTGGGACAGTGGGTTGTCTTAGGCCCTTCGACATCCTTCGCCAATTTGGTTCAGTTCGGTCCAGATTTGGATATAGCTGCCATATAGACCGATCCGTCGATATAGGGTCTTAGGCCCATAAAAGCCACATTTATTATCCGATTTTGCTGAAATTTGGGACCGTGAGTTGTGTTAGGCACTTCGACTTCATTCTTCAATTTGGCCAGGAGCGGTCCAGATTTGGTTATAGCTGCCATATAGACCGATCCTCCGATTTAGGGTCTTAGGCCCATAAAAGCCACATTTATTATCCGATTTTGCTAAAATTTGAGACAGTGAGTTGTGTTAGGCCCCACAATATTCTTCGTCAATTTGGTCCAGATCGGTCCAGATTTGGATATAGCTGCCATATAGACCGATCTCTTGATTTAAGGTTTTGGGCCCATAAAAACCACATTTATTATCCGATTTTCCTGAAATTTGGGATAGAGAGTTGTGTTAGGCCCTTCAACATCTTTCTTCAATTTGGCTTATATCGGTCCAGATTAGGATACAGCTGTGATATAGACCGATCTATTGATTTAAGGTTTTGGGCCCTTAAAGCCACATTTATTATCCGATTTTGCTGAAATTTAAGACAGTGAGTTGTCTTAGGCCCTTCGACATTTCTCTTCAATTTTGCCCTGATCGGTCAACATTTGGATATAGCTGCCATATAGACCATTCCTCCGATTTAGGGTCTTAGGTCCATAAAAGACACATTTACTATCCAATTTTGCTGAAATTTGGGACAAAGAGTTGTCTTAGACCTTTCGACATCCTTCTTTAATTTGGCCCAAATCGGTCCACATTTGGATATAGCTGCCATATAGACCGATCGGCCGATTTAAGGGTCTCAGGCCCATAAAAGCCACATTTATTATCCGATTTTGCTGAAATTTGGGACAGTGAGTTGTGTTGGGCCCATCAACATCTTTATTCACTTTGGCTCAGATCGGTCCAGATTTGGATATAGCTGCCATATAGACCGATCCTCAGATTTAGGGTCTTAGGCCCATAAAAGCCACATTTATTATCCAATTTTGTTGAAATTTGGGACAGTGGGTTGTCTAAGGCCCTTCGACATCACTCTTCAACTTGACCCTGATCGGTCCAGATTTGGATATAGCTGCCATATAGACCGATCTCTTGGTTTTATGTTTTGGGCCCCTAAAAACCACATTTATTGTCCGATTTCGTCGAAATTTGGGATAGTGAGTTAAGTTAGGCCCCCCGACATTTTTGCAATAATTCATAGATCGGTCCAGATATGGATATAGCTGCCATATAGACCGATATCTCGATTTAAAGTCTTCACCCCATAAAAGGTTCATTTTTTAAGATTTTTAGAGCTTTTTCTTCCCCCAAGGCTCACTATTCGTGAATCCATGACTTCATAACCCATCATATGGTTCAAGTACTTCATTTGCCACATTTGTCCAAGCACACACGCACACAGTGGCAGACAAGTAATTCCAGTACAATATGAACTTTCTTGGCCAATAAGTTGTCTGTGATGACACGAGGAGTAGTCAAAATAAAAAGAGGCAATTCAAAAAGGGCATAATACATAATAAACCATTTACAAAATAAGACAAACCGCAGGAAAAACGCCAAAACGAGTGGTGGTGCTGCTGCTGCTGCATCCGCCGCCACTTATAATTGGCATAAAAAGCGACCACAATGTCATGTGGTTTCCAAATTGGTTGTTGTGGCTCTTGGCTTCGTTGGGCTTTGAATGGATGGCTGAAAAAGGTCTAACCGGGCTGTTTAGCAGCGTTTACACATTGGCTTTGTCGCGTTACAACGCCACTGTTTAGGACCGCCTTTTAGCGCGGAAAATGCAAAAAGCCACAAACATGAGTTTCTGTTTTTGGTCATAATGAATCTTGTCGCTGGTGGGATTTTCGGAAGGGTTCATAAAAATTTTGCCAAGCCAAAATTGGCAGCCTGGCAATAAACTCATCCTCACAGCAAGAATGACGGCGATGATAATGCTGATGACAATGATGAGCGGGCTAAAAAAGTTTTTGCTGATGAAAGTACATTCATGCGTTCGGCAAACAGACAATGGTAATGAAAGGCCCAGATTTGTAGATGTCTAACTGGCTGTATGTTTGTCTGTCTGCCTGGTTGGTGGACCCTGGTGTTGTTGTTCATCATAATCGCAAGGCATTCACATTTAATTTTTTTACGCTTTTTTCTCCATTTCTGTTTGCATATTCCAAGTTTCGGTTAGAAAGCAAACCAGACGAATGAATGGAAAAAAGAAAGAAAACAAAAACAATCAACAGACATTGATTGGGTGCCACCGATTTGTTGTTGCCAAGGCTGATTGTTTAGTGGAGCACTGCCTTCAGTGGTGGCTGCTGCTGCTGCCCATGGTTATGTCGTTGCTCAAAGGATTCTGAGTTGCCTGTTGACTGGGCTGTGATTTATGCCACTTCTCTTCTTCCTTTGCCTACTCTAAATTTCAAGAAAAATTTAATTTTTGATTTTCGTTTAGCAGAGATTGTGTGGGTTATGTCTGGAAAGTGGAAAAGAGTGGGATGGAAGTATGAAAAGTTGAAGAAAAACCCTACTCCATAGGATGGGGGTATGCTAATTTCGTCATTGTGTTCGTAACACCTCGAAGGTGAAGGCCTCCGTAGCGCAGAGGTTAGCATGTCCTCCTATATATATAGCTGCCATATAAACCGTTCTTGGATCTTGACTTCTTCAGCCGCTAGAGGGCGCAATTCTCAACCGATTTGTCCGTCCGTCTGTCTGTTGAAATCACGCTACAGAAATATTTAGCTGGAACTTTGCACAGATTTTTTTTTGTCCATAAGCAGGTTAAGTTCGAAGATGGGCTATATCGGACTATATCTTGATATAGTCCCCATATAGACCCATCCGCCGATTTAGGGTCTTAGGCCCATAAAAGCCACATTTATTATCCGATTTTGATGAAATTTGGAACAGTGAGTAGTGTTAGACCCTTCGACATCCTTCGTTAATGTGGCTCAGATCGGTCAAGATTTTGATATAGCTGCCATATAGACCGATCCTCCGATTGAGGGTCTTAGGCCCATAAGAGGCGCACTTATTGTCAGATGTCGCCAAAATTCGGGACAGTGAGTTGTCTTTGGCCCTTCGACATCCTTCGTCAATTTGGCTCAGATCGGTCCAAATTTGGATATAGCTGCCATATAGACCGATCCTCCGATTTAGGGTCTTAGGCCCATAAAAGCCACATTTATTATCCGATTTTGCCGAAATTTGGGCAAGTGAGTTAGGTCTGGCCCGTCAATATCTTTCTGAAATATAGTCCAGATCGGTCCAGGTGTAGATATAGCTGTCATATAGACCGATGTCTCGATTTAAGATTTTGGGCCCATAAAAGGCGCATTTATTGTCCGATTTTGCTGAAATTCGGGACAGTGAGTTGTCTTAGGCCCTTCGACATCCTTCGTTAATTTGACCCAGATCGGTCCAGATTTGGATATAGCTGTCATATAGACCGATCCGCCGATTTAGGGTCTTAGGCCCATAAAAGGCGCATTTATTGTCAGATGTCGGCAAAATTCGGGACAGTGAAATGTGTAAGGCCCCTTGACATCGTTCTTTAATTTAGCTCACATCGGTTCACATTTGGATATAGCTGCCATATTGACCGATCCTCCGGTTTAGGGTCTTAGGCCCATAAAAGCCACATTTATTATCCGATTTTGCCGAAATTTGGGCAAGTGAGTTAGGTCAGGCCCGTCGATATCTTTCTGCAATATAGTCCAGATCGGTCCAGGTGTAGATATAGCTGTCATATAGACCGATGTCTCAATTTAAGATTTTGGGCCCATAAAAGGCGCATTTATTGTCCGGTTTTGCTCAAATTTGGGACAGTGAGTTGTGTTAGGCCGTTCGACATCTTTCTTCAATTTGGCCCACATGTGTCCAGATTTGGATATAACTGCCATATAGACCGATCTCTCGATTTAAAGTCTTGACCCCATAAAAGATATTTTATAGCCATGTTATCCACTTTTAAGGGGAATAGAATCCAATCTGATGATATAATTTGTTGCCACAAGTTTACCACTTAAATAAAATATTTCCCTATGGTCCTTTATGTCTGTCCAAATCATTTCTTCAATATTTGACAAACTTTTTTTTCAGTGTGAAAACTCCTAATTTTGAATTTTTCTTTCTTCTTGTTTTGTTACTTCCAACAGGAACTCCTCATTGGTACCATGTCTCAAAATTGGGATTGTTCCTACCACGTGTGTCTTCCACCAAGTACTGGGTACCTACACAAGCACACACACACACACACACACATGCTCTCATACGTTTACCTTTAATATCACTCATATGTACCCAAATGCTGCGCATGCGCACCCAAGTGATGGATGACATGCGTCCGTCGGGGTTGGCGTTCCAGACAGCTTCACAGTGAATGAAATCTCTGACACAAGAAATAACAACACCACGCACTTTTCTTCGCAAGCCAATTTCAATTTTTGAGTTTTGTTCTTTGTCAGATTTTCTGGCAATATTTGATTGTTGGCGTGAGTGAGTGGGTGTCACCAGGTTTTGTTCTGCAAAAACGTCTCAAAGTTTTGCCAGAAAATCGCCAGACATTTCGTTTAAGATTCATTCCAAATGTAAATGTTCCATTTTAGAGATTTTAAGGTAGGGCCAATATTTTAATTTAAGGAAATGGAAAACGAAAACATGCCTGCAGACACACTCATATATCGAACATATTGAAGCATATGGAATGTCTTGTCTCACTTGGCTAAAAAATCCAATTTTTTTGACTTTTTTATCAAAGCATTGTAACAAAGAATCCCCACTTGTGACGGGAGCCAAATCGAGCCAATGTTCTTTAAGAGAACATATTTCGGTCAGGCTTAAAGATTGAGTGGAGACCCGAAATATTGATCTGCTACTCGGCTTGATAGGCAAATTTGCCCATGAATATTTCGTTAAGAAACAGGGGCAGGTTTTGCACATATCAACGAGTGCTGTCCGATTCAAGTTTAAGCTCAATGATAAGGGGCCTCCTTTTTATAGCCGAGTCGGAACGGTGCCCGCCGCATGGCTTCTATGTATAGAACCTCACACATTTCGCCAGCATTAGGAGGGGAAACACACTACTGAAAATTTTTTTCTCATGTTCTTGCCAGAATCGGTGGACTCCGATTCCTGTACTTAGGTGCGGATACGATACCAGACTTGAATCACTTAGGGGCATAGAAACGATAACGATTTGGGATTTTGTGAATGGAATTGCTTTTGGGTCTTTGTGAGGTTATAAACCCATTTGGCATACTCTTGCCTTGGATGTTGGAGACCATAGTAGATGCCATTGTGCAATAGAAAGTATAGCGCCCTCTATAGGTTCAAGAAGTAATAACGGGAATTCGGTTTATAAGGGAGCTATATCAGGTAACGAAGCTATTCAGACCGTATTTGGCACGTATGATAGAGATCAAAAGAACAGTCATACTGCAATATTTCAGCCAAATCGAATAATAATAGCGCCCTCTATAGGTTCAAGAAGTAATAACGGAAATTCGGTTTATAAGGGAGCTATATCAGGTAATGAAGCTATTCAGACCGTATTTGGCACGTATTATAGAGATCAAAGGAACAGTCATACTGCAATATTTCAGCCAATTTCGATAATAATAGCGCCCTCTATAGGTTCAAGAAGTAAAATTGAAAAATCGGTGCCTTCGAGACACAACATGCGGACGGACATGACATTGATTGTTCGATTTGGCCTAAATTCAGGACAGTGAGTTGTGTTGGGCCCCCCGACTTGTTTCTGCAATTTGGACCAGATCGGTCTTCATTTGGTTATAGCTGCCATATAGACCGATCTCTCGGTTAAAGGTCTAGCCGCCATAAAAGGCGCATTTATTGCCCGATGTCGCCGAAATTTAGGACAGTGAGTTGTGTTAGGCCCTTCGACATTCTTCGTCAATTTGGCACTGATTGGTCTAGATTTGGATATAGCTGCCATATATACCGATCCTCCAATTTAGGGTCTTAGGCCCATAAAAGCCACATTTATTAGCCGATTTTGCTGAAATATGGGACAGTGAGTTGTCTTAGACCCTTCGACATCTTTCTTCAACTTGGCCTTGATCGGTTCAGGTTTGGATATAGCTGCCATATAGACCGATCTCTCGATTTAAGGTTTTGGGCCATAAAAGGCGCATTTATTGTCCGATGTTGCCGAAATTTGGGACAAAGATTGTGTTGGGCCCTTCGATGTTTGTCTTCAAATTGGCTCAGATCGGTCTAGATTTGGATATAGCTGCCGTATAGACCGATCCTCTGATTTAGGGTCTTAGGCCCATAAAAGCCACATTTATTATCCGATTTTGATGAAATTTGAGACAATGAGTTGTTTTAAATCTTTCGACATCATTCGGCAATTTTGCTCAGATCGGTGCAGATTTGGATATAGCTGCCATATAGACCGATCCGCCGATTTAGGGTCTTAGGCCCATTAAAGCCGAATTTATTATCCGATTTTGCTGAAATTAGAGACAGTGAGTTGTGTAAGGCCCTCCGACATTCTTCTTTCATTCTTCTTTGGCCCTGATCGGTTCAGATTTGGCTATAGCTGCCATATAAACCGATCCTCCGATTTAGGGTCTTTGGCCCATAAACGCCACATTTATTATCCGATTTTGCTAAAATTTTGGACAGTGAGTTGTCTTAGACCCTTAAACATCTTCCTTTATTTTTGCCCAGATCGGTCCAGATTTGGATATAGCTGTCATATTGACTGATCATCAGATTTAGGGTCTAAGGCCAATTAAAGTCGAATTTATTATCCGATTTTGCTGAAATTTGGGGCAGTGAGCCCTTCGACATCTTTCTTCAAGTTGGGTTTGATCGGTTCAGATTTGGATATAGCTGCCATATACACCGATCCTCCGATTTAGGGTCTTAGGCCCATAAAAGCAATATTTACTATCCGATTTTGCTGGAATTTGAGACAGTGGGTCGTGTTAGACCTTTCGACATTCTTCGTCAATTTGGCCCAGATCGGTCCAGATTTGGATATAGCTGCCATATAGACCGATCTCTCGGTTTAAGGTCTAGCCCCCATTAAAGGCGCATTTATTATCCGATTTTGCTGAAATTTGGGACAGTGAGTTGTCTTAGACCCTTCGACATTTTTCTTCAATTTGGCCCAGATCGATCTTGATTTGGATATAGCTGCCATATAGACCGATCCGCCGATTTAGGGTCTTAGGCCCATTAGAGCCACATTTATTATCCGATTTTGCTGAAATTTGAGACAGTGAGTTATCTTAGACCCTTCGACATCTCTATGCAATTTGGCTCAGATCGGTCTAGATTTGGATATAGCTGCCATATAGACCGATCCTCAGATTTAGGGTCGTAGGCCCTAAATAAGCCGAATTTATTATCCTATTTTGCTGAAATTTGGCACAGTGAGTTGTGCTAGGCCCTTCGACATTCTTTGTCAATTTGGCCCAGATCGGTCTAGATTTGGATATAGTTGCCATATAGACCGATTTTTCGACTTTAGGCCTTGAGCCCATAAAAGGCGCATTTATTGTGCGATGTCGCCGAAATTTGGGACAGTGAGTTGTGTTAGGCCCTTCGACATCTCTTTGCAATTTGACTCAGATCGGTTCAGATTTAGATATAGCTGCCATATAGACCGATCTCCCTATAAAGGGTCTGAAGACCATAAAAACTTTATTTTTTATCCGATTTCGTTGAAATTTGAAACAGCGGGCTATTTTAAGCCTCCCAACATGTGACCTAACTATGGATTAGATCGGTCTATATTTAGATATAGCTGCCATATAGACCGATCTCCCGATAAAGGATCTGAAGACCATAAATGCTTTATTTTTTATCCGATTTCTCTGAAATTTTAAACAGTGAGTTATTTTTAGCCTGCTGTCACCCGACCTAAATATTTTTCTTATCGGATTGAATTTCGATTGAGCTGCCACATAAACTGATCTGTCGATTAGGGGACTAAAGCCCATACAAGTTTTATTTATTTTATTATTTAGAATGTAGCGTGATTTGAACAGCCAGATGGACGGACATGTCTAGATCGTCTTAGATTTTTACGCTGATCAAGACTGTATATACTTTAAAGGGTCGGAAATGCATATTTCGATGTGTTGCAAACGGAATGACAAAATGTATTGGGTTGCCCAAAAAGTAATTGCGGATTTTTCATATAGTCGGCGTTGACAAATTTTTTCACAGCTTGTGACTCTGTTATTGCATTCCTTCTTCTGTCAGTTATCAGCTGTTACTTTTAGCTTGCTTTAGAAAAAAAAAGTGTAAAAAAGTATATTTGATTAAAGTTCATTCTAAGTTTTATTAAAAATGCATTCACTTTCTTTTAAAAAATCCACAATTACTTTTTGGGCAACCCAATATATACACCCATCCTTCGATGGTGGGTATAAAAATTACCCAAAACAACCCCTCCTTCTAATAGAACCAAAAACTAACAGAACTTTAAAACAGTTACCACTAAGTTTGAGCTTAAATTCTAAGACCAAAAAAGAAAATTGACTTAATTGAAATCTTCATTTAAAAAAAATTCAATATGTCGAAAAAAATGCACACCTGTGGCGCAAAAAAGGCCGTCCATCTTCATTAATGACATGTACGATTAGAAAAAGAATTTGCCACCTTATATGGATTATGGTCATGTCGCAGTCACACAGTCACACTCACATCCATATCGATAACGCATCAGTAATCATATGCACATTTGAATTTTCAATTTTGGACATCAACAAACTCAGCCAATGATGTGAATGGACCAAGAGACATCATGACGACAGAGATGGCGATGATGATAATGCCACTGATGTTGGTAATGCCCCTCATTTGCATTATAGAGAATGCCCGAAAATCCTCCCGCCTGACAAAACAATAATCGCGGCAAGTAAACAAACAAAACACTAATCAAAATACAAAAAAAAATAAAATAAACCATATGGACAACTGGAAACAAACAAATGAATACAACACATATTTGCTAATTTGAACAATTAAAAAAATTTCCATATCAATGTATTCAGAGTGTGATCGTGGTGAAGGCGCTGCTGCTCCCACACAAACACCTTCATCATCAACGGCATATCATCGTCATCATCATCATCATTAAATATTAATTTCTTTTGTGAAGTATTTTTCTTCATTTAATTTTTATTTTTTTTTATTTTATTTATTTAAATTACTCACCAACTGACCTAAGACAACTAAACAGACACAGAGAACAAAAACAAAACAAAAATCCCCACTTTGCCAGCCAGACTGGCAACACTCCACCACACTGCTGCTGGCCTGATTTTAGTAGCACTCGTTTATTCCATCAGTGATATTTGAATTTTTTTTCCCCACCTTTGAATAATGCATTGCGGCTGGCGCTGCCATACACATCCATAAATGTAGAGAGAGATTTAAAGCGAAATGAATACAACTCGCCCAACAATTATTAAACAGCAGCAAGAAGAAGAAGAAGAAGAAGAGAAAACAAACGAAAAAAAATCAAATTCAAAATATGCATTGGCCTCTAAAATGCTCTGGGCATGCCTAAGAAGTCCCCTGCTTGTCTTCATACTGTCCACTAGTCTGAGTGCATGTGTGTATGCGTGTGTGTGTGTGTGTCGTTAATACCTTATGTATTGATTAAAATATTAAAAATACTTGGAAATTATGTGAAAATGTAAACAAATCCACAACTGTCAAACAAATCATTTGTCATTCATCACGTTTGGTGTTTTTGTTGTTGTTGTGTTCTCTTCTTTGCGAAGAGCCGCAGCACGATATTAACTTCCATTTTAATATCTAAATCAAGTTGTCGGCCGACTTGTCTTGAGTCACTAGAAGAGTGACAATGCCCATCCGGCATCGAAATCTCAAATACTAACAATTTTCAATAATTATTCACTTGTCCGCGCCTACCATTTGCCTTTGTCGCAGTTGTTGTTCCATTAACTAATGTACATATATTTGAAATACTTAATACTTCATTAAAACAATTCCTCGCCGAATGAGAGACAGAAGTGAAAAAAAAAATTAGCGCCAAAACAAATCAACATCAGCAAAAAAAAAAAAAAAACTCAATAATTTTACATATTTTTTTCATTAATTCTCAACTTGGAGTTGAGTATGGAATTTTGTTTTATGGCATGCAGATCTGTGAAAGAAAGTCGCCTGGGTTTTACTCTATTTTAGTTTATAAATTATTTATGGGTTGCCCAAAAAGTAATTGCGGATTTTTTAAAAGATAGTAAATGCATTTTTAATAAAACTTAGAATGAACTTTAATCAAATATACTTTTTTTACACTTTTTTTCCAAAGCAAGCTAAAAGTAACAGCTGATAACTGACAGAAGAAAGAATTCAATTACAGAGTCACAAGCTGTGAAAAAATTTGTCAACGCCGCATATATGAAAAATCCGCAATTACTTTTTGGGCAAACCAATATCTTTTAACTTTTACATACAGCGATCGCAAAATTGATACCAACGGTATTGATAGTACAGTAATACCAAACCAAGTAAGAGCGTACTAAGTTCGGCCGTGCCGAATCTTATATACCCTCCACCATGGATCGCATTTGTCGAATTCTACGCGCGGTATATCTTTTTCGGCAAACATAGAATATTGAATAAGAACTGTTATGCTATTGGAGCTATATCAAGTTGTAGTCCTATTCGGACCATAAATGAATGCTGAACATTGTAGAAGTCATTGTGTAATATTTCAGTTCATTCGGATAAGAATTGCGCCTTGTAGGGGCTCAAGAAGCAACATCGGGAGATCGGTTTATATGGGAGCTGTATCAAGCTATAGATCGATTCCGACCATATTAGACACGTATGTTGAAAGTACAAAAAAAGTACAAAATTTCTGCCAAATCGGATGAGAATTGCGCCCTCTAGAAGCTCCAGAAGTCAAAATCCCAGATCGGTTTATATGGCAGCTATATCAGGTTCTATACCGATTTACGCTATACTTAGCACAGTTATTGGAAGTCATAACAAAACACCTCATGCAAAATTTCAGCCAAATCGGATGAGAATTGCGCCCTCTACAGGCTCAAGAAGTCAAAATCCCAGATCGGTTTATATGACCGATATACTAGATTATAAACCGATTTGAATGATACCTAACATAGTTATTGGAAGTGATACAAAAACATTACATGCAAAATTTCAGTCCAATCGGTTGAGAATTACGCCCTCTAAAGGTTCAAGAAGTCAAGACCCTAGATCGGTTTTTATGACAGCTATACCAGATTATGAACCGTTTTGAATCATACTTAGTGCAGTTGTTGGAAGTGATACCAAAACACTATGTGCAAATTTTCAATAAAATCGGATAAGAATTGCGCCCTCTAGAGGCTCAAGAAGTCAAGACCCACGATCGGTTTATATGGCAGCTATATCGAAACATGGACCGACTGAAACCATACATAGCTTAGTTGTTGGAAGTGATACCAAAACACCTCCGACAAAATTTCAATAAAATCGGATGAGAATTGCGCCCTCTAGAGACTCAAGAAGTCAAGACCCAAGATCGATGTATATGGCAGCTATATAAAAACATAAACCGATTTAAACCATACTGAGCGTAGTTGTTGGAAGTGCTACCAAAACACTACATGCAAAATTGCAATAAAATCGGATGAGAATTGCGCCCTCTAGAAGCTCCAAATTCAAGACAAAAGATCCGTTTATATGGCAGCTATATCAAAACATTGACGGATTTGAACCATACTTAGCGCAGTTCTTGGAAGTAACACCAGCACACTACGTTCAAAATCTCAGTCAAATCGGATAAGAATTGCGCCCTCAAATTTCAGCGACATCGGACAATAAATGCATCTTTTATGGGCCCAAAACCTTAAATCGAGAGATCGGTCTATATGGCAGCTTTATCTAAATCTGAACCGATCAGGGCCAAATTAAAGAAAGAAGTCGAAGGGCCTAAGACAACTCACTGTCCCAAATTTCACCAAAATCGTATAATTAATGCGGCTTTTATAGGCCTGAGACCCTAAATCGGCAGATCGGTCTATATGGCAGATATGACCAAATCTGGACCGATCTGGGCCAAATTAAAGAAGAATGTCGAAGAGCTTTTCTTAACTCAATGTCCAAATTTCAGCGAAATCGGGCAATGAGTGCGCCTTTAATGGGCCCAAAACCTCAAATCGAGAGATCGGTCTATATGGTAGCTATATTAAAATCTGGACCCATCAGATGTCCATAAAGATGTCGAAGGGCCCAACACAATTCACTGTCCCAAATTTCAGCAAAATCGGATAATGAATGTGGCTTTTATGGGCCCAAGACCCTAAATCGGAGGATGGGTATATATGGCTGCTTTATCCAAATCTGGACCGATCTGAGCCAAATTGACGAAGGATGTCGAGGGGCCTAACACAACTCACTGTCCCAAATTTCAGCAAAATCGAAAAATAAATGTTGCTTTTATGGGCATTAGACTCTAAATCGAAGGATCGGTCTATATGAGGGCTATATCAAGATATGGTCCGATATAGCCCATCTTCGAACTTAACCTGTTTATGGACAAAAAAAAGAATCTGTGCAAAGTTACAGCCCAATATCTCAATTTTTAATGACTGTAACGTGATTTCAACAGACAGACGGATAGACGGATGGACATGTCTAGATCGTCTTAGATTTTTACGCTGATCAAGAATATATATACTTTATAGGGTCGGAAATGGATACTTCGATGTGTAGCAAACGGAATGACAAAATGAATATACCCCCATCCTTCGGTGGTGGGTATAAAAATCGGTTCAGATTTGGATATAGCTTCCATATATTTGTTTGTCCGATTTGCAGTATTAACGCAATAAAATAAAATTCATTTGTCGACCGATTCTCTTGAAATTTGGTTGGTACGATTTTCTTATGACTCTCAATATTACTGGTCATTTTCATAGAAATCGGTTCAGATTTCTATATAGCTCCCATATATATGTTCGTCCGATTTGCAGTAAACAGCACTAAAATGGTAATTTTTTTTCCGATTCGCTCGAAATTTGGTTAGAGGGATTTTCATATGACTCTCAATATTACTGGTGATTTTCATAGAAATCGGTTCAGATTTGTATACAGCTCCCACATATATGTTCGTCCGATTTGCAGTAATACAACACTAAAATGGTCATTTTTTGACCAATTCTCTTGAAATTTGGTAGGTAGGATTTTCTTATTATTCTCAATATTACTGTTGAATTTCATAGAAATCGGTTCAGATTTAGATATAGCTCTCATATATATACATCGTCCGATTTTCACTCCTAGACCCACTGCAAGCACATTTATTAACCAATCTTACCAAAATTTTGTATAACGCTTTCCTCGACGCATTCCACAATATCCATAAAGTTTGGTCGAAATCGGTTCAGATTTAGATATAGCTCCCTTGTATTTGTTCATCAGATTTGGGGTAATTTGTTGTCATTTGTCAACCGTAGGTATTACATTTTGAACATATTTGCTTTGCTCGAAATTTGATACAGGAATTTTAATAATCTATGTGAATACATACGCCGAGGTCCCTCAAAATTGGTTCAGAATTAGATGTAGCCCCTCTTTTGTGTTTTTAAGGTAGTTGTAGGGTATTATAAAGTCGGCACCGCCCGACTTTTACCTTTCCTTATTGGTTTTCTTCTCGATTGTTCTCTTCATGCCTCTGAACTCAACATCTTGCTACTGATTGTAGGGTTTCCCCGTGAACCGACTATTTAGCCTACTATTTAGTAAGTCGACTACTTGCAGTACCATGGATTTCGTGATGGATAACCCTACTAACCAAGTATGGAATGTGAAGGTGCAACGCTTTTTAAAGAGCAGCCAATGTTTTACTATAAACGAGACGACGAGCACTATCTTCAGACAATTTTGTCTGTTAAATAGAGTATGCCAATGTTGTTTTGGTTTAATCTACAGTTTATCAAAGTCTTGTTCCTTGTGGTATCAGTAGGGAAACTCGAATTTTTATTCAGCATTTTGCATAAAAAAAGCCTCATTTGTTCTATTGTTCGATAATCAGTTCATACCTCATGTAGGGTATACATAAACGATTCATCAAAATGATTCATTAATAAACAAAAATTAAATTAAATCTTTAGAAGAATGAATTAAATGAATGAAAAGTGTGTATGCGCCGGCGTACGCACGCGTCACTTTGATTCATTTCACACTCTCCTTAAGCAAAACTCTTCAATATTCGTAATGAATATTTTAACACTTTGTAGGCAAGCAACAACCAAAGCTATCCTATCTACCTACCTACTTTACTACCAATACCAACAACAACAATCATAATATGAAGTATGTATACAACAACAATAACAGCAGCACAAGTTATTAATGTATTGTAGGAAAGAAATAATGTTTGTTACTCGAATAAATGAATATCAAAACAAAAGACTTTTATTTACATTTATTAATAAATTAACACCGCCAGTCAAAGTGGCAGCAGCAGCAGCACCACCACCACTAACAACAACAACAACTTATTCAGCCAGCAAACCAACCTACCAACAACCCCTAATTATGGCATTAAACAAATGAATGAACAATTATGAGAATGATTTCGGATTCAAATCAAATCACATCACATCAAATTATAATTAACAATGATTTTTTAAAAGATGTATTTTTTCTGTTCAAATGCAAATCCAAATTTGGTCATTTGAAATGAGTGAAATGAGATGCAAACAAATCACAATGATTTCTCAGTTTGTTGAGTCCATAATCGTTCTACACTCATAAAGGTGGCTACCGATACTGGCGCTTTGCATGGCGAATGCGAATGCATTCGGTTCATATCTGTGCGCAAACCAAACAAAGTTGCGTGGGACTCAATGATCTGCTGGAATTTTTCAAAACAATAATCAATCATTCTTTCATTGGAAATCATTTCTTGGAGTAGTGAAGACTGCAAGAGGATAATGCAATGTCTTAAAAATTTCAATTTGGGCTTTGTGTTAAGGCAGCTATAACGCCACCACTTAATTCTTGAGCACCCACATAGCCCAAAAGGTTCTCATATGCCTTAGGGAATTCATTAAAGCACACTGGTATCTGTTTATCACAAATATTGGGTTGCCCAAAAAGTAATTGCGAATTTTTCATATAGTCGGCATTGATAAATTTTTTCACAGCTTGTGAGTCTGTAATTGCATTCTTTCTTCTGTTAGTTATCAGCTGTTACTTTTAGCTTGCTTTAGAAAAAAAGTGTAAAAAAGTATATGTGATTAAAGTTCTTTTTTGAAGTTTTATTAAAAATGCATTTACCTTCTTTTAAAAAATCCGCAATTACTTTTTGGGCAACCCAATATAAAAGAACAATTTCAAGAAACTCAAGAACAGTCACGGATCCAGAAAAAAGCTATCTTTGATCAGGTTCCATTGGATCTTCCCTCACTTTGGGAGCAATATAATGGTATGTTCAGTGTTACACTAATCAAAGTTTCCGGTTATAAATGCTTTGCTAATACTGTTATCTCACGATATGTGCGGTACATATGTGATGTTACTTTATGTGTTTATGAGACTTTTCTTATGTACGTCAAATACAAATAGAGCGTATTCTAATCGGCCTGTATTCTCATATGTAATGTATTGTCATATGAATTTCAAAGGATTGCTCCTGTGGAATGTTCATGGGTAATATTTGCAATTTTCAACCATAGCAACTCTTGAAGTTGTACACATCGTGTGATACATACGAAAAAGTATGTATCTCACGATGTGTACAACTTCAAGAGTTGCTATGGTTGAAAATTGCAAATTTTACCCATGAACATTCCACAGGAGCATATGACAATACATATCGTGTGATAGCAGCTTAATTTAGGTATCCACTTGATTCTTTAAACTGTTCTCAGTTCTGCGATGATCCATCAATCCATCACACTATCGAATCATTTAGATGACAACATATGAAGAAGCCTTAAACCTAAATGTATAGCAATATTATGAAGTATAACTGAGGAATGAGGATGAAGTAGAGCATAGTAGCCCTGCAGTCCATTAAAGTGGGAGAGTTGGAAATTTTGCCCTTGAACATTTTACTAAGGAACAAGGGCAGAGTTCTCACATATCAATGAGTGTAGTCCGATTCAAGTTTTAAGCTCAATGATAAGGGACCTCCTTTTTATAGCCGAATTCGAACGGCGTGCCCCAGTGTGACACCTCTTTGGAGAGAAGTTTTCTATGGCATAGTACCTCACAAATGTTGCCAGCATTAGGAGGAGAAAACCATCGATGAAAATTTTTTCTGATGGTCTCGCCAGGATTCGAACCCAGGCGTTCAGCGTCATAGGTGTACATGCAAACCTCTGCGCTACGGAGGCCTCCGCCCAACATAAGTTACTGTGTCAAATTTCAGTGAAATCGGCTAATAAATGTGGCTTTTATGGGGCCAAGACTTTAAATCGAGATATCGGTCCATATGGCAGCTATATCCAAATCTGGACCGATCTGGGCCAATTTGAAAACAGATGTCCAAGGACCTAACATAACTCACTCTACCAAATTTCACCAAAATCGGACAATAAATGTGGCTTTTATGGCTTGGGTCAGATGTTGGTAGGCCTAGAAGTACTCAGTTTTAAATTTGAACGAAATCGTTTACAAAAACAAACTTTTATGGGCTTCAGACCCTTTATCGGGAGATCGGTCTATAGGGCAGCTATATCTAAATATAGTACGATCAGAATCATATTAAGGTCGGATGTTGGGAGGTCTTAACCTACTCACTGTTTCTAATTTTAGCGAAATTGGGTAATGAATAAAAATGTTATTGGCTTCAAACCCCTTATCGACAGATCGGTCTATATAGCAGCTATATTAAAATATAGTCCGATCTAAACCAAATTTGGATCAGATGTTGGTAGGCCTAAAACTACTCACCGTTTCAAACTTCAGCGAAATCGGATAAATAATAAAGCTTTTAGGAATTCAGGCCCTTTATCTGGAGATCGGCCTATATGGCGGCTATATCTAAATATGGACCGATCTAATCCATATTTAGGTCAGATATTAGGAGGCTTAAAATAACCCCTTTGTTTCAAAGTTCAGCGAAATTGGGCAATTAATAAAGCTTTTATGGGCTTCAGGCCCTTTATCGGCAGATCGGACTATATGGCAGCTATATCTATATATAGTCCTATCTGAAAAATTTTTTTGGATTTTTTGGCTTAAAATTTCGGCAAAATCGGATGAAAAAAAAGATTTTATGGGCATTAGACCCTTTATCGGAAAATCGGTCTATATAGCAGCTATATCCTAATATGGTCCGATTTGGCCTGTTCAAGAACTTAACCAGCGTGCATCAAAAAGACGTATTTGTGCCAAATTTCAGCTCAATGTCTCAATTTTTGAAGCCTGTAGAGTGATTACAAGAGACGGAAGGACAGACGGACAGACACACGGACATCATTAAATCGACTTAGAAGAAATATACGACGATCCGAAATATATATACAATACTTTGTAGGGTCGGAAATTGATATTTCGATCCTACGCTGGAGGGTATAAAATAGAGATATTGAGCTGAAAGTTTGCACAGATTCTGTTTTTGTTTTTGAGATAAAGCGTTCTGTTAGGGCCTTCGACATCCTTCTTCAATTTTGTTCAGATCGGTCCAAATTTGGATATAGCTGTCATATTGACCGATCTCTCGATTTAAGGTTTTGGGTCCATAAAAGGAGCATTTATTATCCGATTTTGCCAAAATTTGGAACTATGAGTTGTGTTAGGCCCTTCTATATCCTTCTTTAATTTGGCCCTGATTGGTTCAGATTTGGATATAGCTGCCATATAGACCGATACGCCGATTTAAGGTCTAAGGCCCATAAACACATCACTTATTATCCGATTTCGCCGAAATTTTGGACAGTGAGTGGTGTAAGTCCCTACGAAATCCTTCGTCAATTTGGTTCAGATCGGTCCAAATTTGGATATAGCTGCCATATAGACCGATCTCTCGATTTGAGGTTTTGGGCCCATAAAATCCATGTTTATTGTCCGATTTTGCCAAAATTTGGGATAAAGAGTTCTGTTAGACCCTTCGACATCCTTCTTCAATTTGGTTCAGATCGGTCCAAATTTGTATATAGTTGCCATATAGACCGATCGCTCCATTTAAGGTTTTGAGCCCATAAAATTCGTATTTATTGCCCCATGTCGCCGAAATTTGAGATAGTGAGTTGTGTTAGGCCCTTCAACATCCCTTTTCAATTTGGCTCAGATCGGTCCAAATTTGGATATAGCTGCTATATAGACCGATCTCTTCATTTAAGGTTTTGGGAACATAAAAGGCGTATTTATTGCCCCATGTCGCCGAAATTTGAGATAGTGAGTTGTGTTGGGCCCTTCAACATCCCTCTTCTATTTGGCTCAGATCGGTCCAGAGTTAGATATAGCTGCCATATAGACCGATCTCTTCATTTAAGGTTTTGGGAACATAAAAGGCGTGTTTATTGCCCCATGTTGCCGAAATTTGAGATACTGAGTTGTGTTGGGCCCTTCAACATCCCTTTTCAATTTTGCTCAGATCGGTTCAGATTTGGATATAGCTGCTATATAGAACGATCTCTTGCTTTAAGGTTTTGGTCCCATAAAAGCCATATTTATTGTCCGATTTTGCCAAAATTTGGGATAAAGAGTTCTGTTAGGCCTTTCGACATCCGTCTTCAATTTGGCTTAGATCGGTTCAGATTTGGATATAGCTGCCATTTAGACCGATCTCTCCATTTAAGGTTTTGGGCACATAAAAGCCATATTTATTGTCCGATTTTGCCAAAATTTGAGATAATGCGTTATGTTAGGCCCTTCGACATCCTTCTTCAATTTGATTCAGATCGGCCAAATTTGGATATAGCTGCCATATTGACCTATCTCTTGATTTAAGGTTTTGGGCCCATAAAAGGCGCATTTATTATCCGATTTCGCCGAAATTGGGGACAGTGACTTAAGTTAAGCTACTTGACATACTTCTGCAATATGACACAAATCGTTCCAGATTTGGATATAGATGTCATATAGACCGATCTGTCGGTTTAAGGTTTTGGAGCCTTAAAAGGCGCATTTATTGTCCGATGTCGCCGAAATTTGGGACAGTGAGTTTAGTTAGGCTCTTCAACGTCCTTCTTCAATTTGGCCCAAATCGGTCCCGATTTGGATATATCTGTCATATAGATCGATCTCTCGTTTTAAGGTTTTGGGGCCATAAAAGGTCCATTTATAATCCGATTTCACTGTCGTATATGGTTCAGATCGGTGTATTTCTAGGCCATCCATAATAATCACTCACTTAAGTTCATCCAAATCACTGTGTAAATATGCAAAATTTATGCATATTCTATAGATGGGGTTGGCTCGCTTCGTAAATCTGTAGTTTTTCGTTCTCAATTCTCAATCTCATTTTTCTCCAAGTCTTTCCTTTTGAAAACGGAAATTGACTTCATTACCAAAACAAACAAAAATATGAATGAATGTGCGCGAGTGTGTCTGAATGACGGAGAAAAGTGATCATTTATGGATCTACGTAAATTGAGCGCTATCTGCTGCCTGCTATGCCATGATTTGAGGAATATTCATATGCAAAGATAAATAGCCACAGACAGATTGACGTACTGCCAGCCAGACGGTGGACGGACAAAGCGATAGGCAGAAAAATCCAATCGAAAAAAAAAGTGTGTAGATGGCTGGCTCAGTGGCTCAGAGGGATATTTAAAGAGAAGGGACTCACTTGGCACAGCACAGGGCCAACTAACAGCGGAGGCAGTAACAGAATCTTGTTGTTGAAATGCGTGATTGAATATTGAAAAATGGAAAAATGCTATGGACTTTTTCGTTTTGTTGTTGTTTACAGCCTGACTGGTTGCGTATCAATCTAACGACTTGTTGGACAGACAGCCCTATGCGCGCAGTGATAGTCAGCGACACAAATTGTTTGAATGGGCGACGATGAGGAAGATGAGCTATTGTGGTGGGGGGAGGGGTATAGGGGAATATACTTTCATTGATGGAATGACTGCCATTAAATCGTATTTATTACATGTCTGCTTTGTGATTGCCATTGCTGCTGCTGCTGCTGCTGCTGCCACTTGGGCCACTCACTCCAACCTGGTTGACGGTTGGGGTTTGCCCACAAAACGTCGGCGCATGCGTGCCATACCGTCGACTGGTGCTGTGTCGTTTACTTGTTCTGCCAATGCCACTGATGGTTAGTTTTGGGTCTTAAACGGTTTTGCTTCAATATCATATGGCTTAAAGAATGCTTATCTGCGCCTATGTGCGTGAGTGTGTACGTGTTGGGTGACTGCTGACTCAAAGCTCATCTTGACTGATTACAATCGATTTATTATTATGCCAAGATTCCAAGTAATTAGATACGTTGGGATTTATTTTCCCCATCTAATATTATTAACAGAAACATCAACATTATCAGCAGCAAATAACGCCAGCAACAAACTCACACTGTGAATGGTGTGAGTGTGTGTGTGTGGTTTTTAAGAGGAAGTGAAGTTGTTCTAAGCCTTTGTCGCTATCCAAAAAGCCATTCACTTAGGTGTGTTGGAAAACAAATATTTTGTTATTTTCTTACAGGTGGGGCCACCCTACTGAAATCTGAAAAGCGAAATGATCAATTATTATATTAATTGAAAGTTGTTTGCCTAACAGCAGTTTATGGGATCAGAAAAAGCAAATTTTCGCCAATCATATCAAGAAATGATTTAACCAATTGATAACAAAAGAGGTAAAGAATGCTGGCTAATATCTGCTCTAAGTGATTATGAAATAAGTTTTTCATCTCAAACTGTCTACACTAAATTTTCCTTGATATTGCTCCGCTTAATACATTCATCCGCATTTTGTCAGAGTCTAAAACCAACCCAAGAATCAAGAGTCAGTGTCAAGCTGTTTTACCCATGGTATTCCGTTCAGCTTCTCACGCGGAATACTGTCAAACTTCATACAAAAAAAACGTCGGCGAAAAGTTGGAGAACCGGGCAGAATTTTGGATACCCACCACCTTTCCTCAAAATCCGGTGATAAATGCATACCTCAGGCCCCATAGTATTGGTCATTTTAGTAGCTTTATCTAAAAATAAACCGATCTGAACCATATACGACACGGATGTCGAAAACCCAACATAAGTCAAAATTGCAAATTTTGCCCATCAACATTCCACTAAGGAACAGGGGCAAACTTCTCACATATCAATGAGCGCAGTCCCATTCAAATTTAAGCTCAATAATAAGGGACCTCCTTTTTATAGCCGAATTCGAATGGCTTGCCGCAGTGCGACACCTCTTTGGAGAGAAGTTTTACATGGCATAGTACCCCACAAATGCTGCCAGCATTAGGAGAAGAAAACCACCGCTGAAAAATTTTTCTGATGGTCTCGCTAAGATTCGAACCCAGGCGTTCAGCGTCATTGGCGGACATGTTAACCTCTGTGCTACAGAGGCATCCGACCAACATAAGTCACAGTGTCAAATTTCAATAAAATCGGATTATAAATGCGCCTTTTATGGGGCTAAGACTTTAAATCAAGAGATCGGTCTATATGGCAGCTATTTATATCCATATTTGGACCGATCTGAGCCAAATAGAAGACAGATGTCCAAAGACCTAACATAACTCACTGTACCAAATTTCACCGAAATCGGATAATAAATGTGGAAATCGGTCTATATGACAGCTATATCCAAATCTCTACCGATCTGAACCAAATTGAAGAAGGATGTCGAAGAGCTTATCCTAACTCAATGTCCCAAATTGCGGCGACATCGGACAATAAATGCGCCTTTTATGGGTCCAAAACCCTAAATCGAGAGATCGGTATATATGGCAGCTATATCCAAATCTGGACCAATCTGGGCCAAATTGTAAAAGGATATCGAAGGGCCTAACAATACTCACTGTCCTCAATTTCAACAAAATCGGCTAATAATTGTGGCTTTTAGGGGCCTAAGACTCTAAATCGGCGAATCGGTCTATATGGCAGCTATATCAAAATCTAAACCGATTTCAGCCAAATTAAAGAGGGATGTCCAAGGGCCTAACACAACTCACTGTCCCAAATTGCGATGACATCGGAAAATAAATGTGGCTTTTATGGGCCCAAGACCTTAAATCGGTCTATATGACAGCTATATCTAAATTTAGACCGATCTGAACCAAATTGAAAAAGAAGAATGTCGAAGGGCTTATCTTAACTCAATGTCCCAAATTGCGGCGACATCGGACAATAAGTGCGCCTTTTATGGGCCCAAAACCTTAAATCGAGATATCGGTCCATATGGCAGCTATATCCAAATCTCGACCGATCTGTGCAATATTCCGGAAGTATGTCGAGGGGCTTAACTCAACTCATCGTCCAAAATTGCGGCGACATCGGACAATCAATGCGCCCTTTATGGGCCGAAGACCCTATATCGAGAAATCGGTCTATATGGCAGCTATACCCAAATCTGGACCGATTTCGGCCAAAATAAAGAGGGATGTCCAAGGACCTTACATAACTCATTGTCCCAAATTTCACTGAAATCCGATAATAAATGCGCCTTTTATGGGACCAAAACCATCAATCGAGAGATCGGTCTATATGACAGCTATATCCAAATCTCGACCGATCTGCGCAATATTCCGGAAGTATGTCGAGGGGCTTAACTCAACTCATCGTCCAAAATTGCGGCGACATCGGACAATCAATGCGCCCTTTATGGGCCGAAGACCCTATATCGAGAGATCGGTCTATATGGCAGCTATATCCAAATCTGGACCGATTTCGGCCAAAATAAAGAGGGATGTCCAAGGACCTAACATAACTCATTGTCCCAAATTTCACCAAAATCCGATAATAAATGCGCCTTTTATGGGACCAAAACCATCAATCGAGAGATCGGTCTATATGGCAGCTATATCCAAATCTGGACCAATCTGGGTCAAATTGAAAAAGGATTTCGAAGGGCCTAACAATACTCACTGTCCTCAATTTCAAACAAATCGGCTAATAAATGTGGCTCTTATGGACCTAAGACTCTACATCGGCGGATCGGTCTATATGTCAGCTATATCAAAATCTAAACCGATTTCAGCCAAATTAAAGAGGGATGTCCAAGGGCCTAACACAACTCACTGTCCCAAATTGCGGCGATATCGGAAATTAAATGTCCCTTTTATGGGCTTAAAAGAGTCTACTCTTCTCTACTCTACTCTCTACTCTACTCTCTACTCTACTCTCTACTCTACTCTCTACTCTACTCTCTACTCTCTACTCTCTACTCTCTACTCTATACTCTCTACTCTATACTCTCTACTCTCTACTCTCTACTCTCTACTCTATACTCTCTACTCTATACTCTCTACTCTCTACTCTCTACTCTACTCTCTACTCTACTCTCTACTCTACTCTACTCTCTACTCTACTCTACTCTCTACTCTACTCTCTACTCTACTCTCTACTCTACTCTCTACTCTACTCTCTACTCTACTCTCTACTCTACTCTCTACTCTACTCTCTACTCTCTACTCTACTCTACTCTACTCTACTTTACTCTACTCTGAATGAAATGGAATGAAATTAAATGGAATGAAATGGAATGAAATGGAATGGAATGAAATGAAATGAAATGAAATGAAATGAAATGAAATGAAATGAAATGAAATGAAATGAAATGAAATGAAATGAAATGAAATGAAATGAAATGAAATGAAATGAAATGAAATGAAATGAAATGAAATGAAATGAAATGAAATGAAATGAAATGAAATGAAATGAAATGAAATGGAATGAAATGGAATGAAATGGAATGAAATGGAATGAAATGGAATGAAATGGAATGAAATGGAATGAAATGGAATGAAATGAAATGAAATGAAATGAAATGAAATGAAATGGAATGGAATGAAATGAAATGGAATGAAATGGAATGAAATGAAATGAAATGAAATGAAATGAAATGAAATGAAAAGAAATGAAATGAAATGAAATGAAATGAAATGAAATGAAATGAAATGAAATGAAATGAAATGAAATGAAATGAAATGAAATGAAATGAAATGAAATGAAATGAAATGAAATGAAATGAAATGAAATGAAATGAAATGAAAAGAAATTAAATGAAATGAAATGAAATGAAATGAAATGAAATGAAATGAAATGAAATGGAATGAAATGAAATGGAATGAAATGAAATGAAATGGAATGGAATGAAATGAAATGGAATGAAATGAAATGAAATGAAATGAAATGAAATGAAATAAAATGAAATGAAATGAAATGAAATGAAATGAAATGAAATGGAATGAAATGGAATGAAATGGAATGAAATGGAGTGGAATGAAATGGAATGGAATAAAATAAAATGGAATGAAATGAAATCAGAAGAAAATTGGAAACATTCATTGAAAACTATAGCAAATTAGAAGCATTTGAGAGATTAAAGCGTAACAGCTTTTGCAAAGAAAAATCCTAAAGCCCATTAAAGTCAATATCCGAGTGAGTGTTTTTGTCATTGTTGTGTAGATGTAAGTTGGACATTCATAAACTAAGCATTTTCGTAATCTTTTCCTCATCGCATGCAATGATATCAGCTCAAAAAAAAAAACATATACTAGTTTTATGGGAAAAAAACAACATGTGTATCTAATAATGGGCCATAATCTTGGAAGAGCTGATTTCACCTACCTCTCAGCTCTCGATGATCATAAATTTTATTTACAATCGTTTAATTTATCTTCTATTGATTTCAGTGATCGTTTAAGAAAGCCGGACCAGAAATAAAAAAAAGACGACGCAACGCAACGCAACACAACACCCGACAGTCAACATTAACCGCCTGCCTGCCAGTCATTCAGGCGATAAAGATCGACAGAAAAAAGTTAGACTAGGATGATGAAGAAGAGTAGAAAGTTTAAAGTTACAGCAACATTAAAACACCCAAAATACTTGGAGATGCCAACATTCAACATTCAAATCTAATAGAAAACCCAGAGAGGAAGAGATGAAGAAAAAAACCACCGGCTACAGAGAAGAAAAAAAATGTCAACATTATTTCTGAAATATGTTTTCGATTAAAACACAAACTAACGATGATGACGACCACAACAACAACAACAGCAGCAACAAAAATTCAAAGACGGTCACCACACAGCGGTAATAATAGATGACCAGGCTGGCTAAAGAGCACCACAACCACCACCACCAGCTCCATCAGCATCAGCAACAACAAGAACAGCTCAACAGCTTTATGGAGGTTGAAATCGAACGAACAAAAATCTTAGTGGAACTGTCACTGAAATAAAAGCTAATGATTAAATTTATTACCCAGAGCTACAAATACTCTGCCGCTTTGTTGTTGAGCGCTGCCCAGCGGACAGCGTTGAACGAACAAGTGTTTCACCAACCTAATCAAGGTTCAAATTTTTATAAAGACCATCATCATCATCATCATCATCTCCAGCTATAGCAACAACAACAACAACAATAACTACTAGCACAAAGAGCCGACCAACAAATTTTTTGGTCTAAACATTCGAGATATCGGCTGCAGGGGCAGCTTTGTGCCATACGTTCATCCATCCATCCATCCATTGGTCCCAACATGTGTTGGCCCATGTGATGTTGGGCCCTTTTGTTGTAGTCAACCTCATTGTCTTTCATGTCAAGTCAATACCAACCCCGACTATACAACAAAACATTCAACCCAACCAAAAATTGGTCTCCATGCGTCCGTCCGTCCGTCCGTCCCTCCATCCAGCTATGAAATGAAACATAGCAAGAGTTTGGCTGTAAGAGGTGTATTAAGATTGTTGTCGTTGTTTTTGCCTTTGTATGCGTATGATTAGATTGGCAAGTTTTTTTTAGGCAGGTTGTTTAGCCTATATCAAATTTCTAGGTGTCTTACGTGGGGAAATCTGGTGAAATGAAAAATGAATTGTCGCCGTCAGGCAGTCAGAGAAGGAAACTGAACCTATTAAAGCCGTATTGAACAAGGATGTCAAGGGACATTATACAACTCTCTGTTCCAAATTTCAGAGAAATCGGATAATAAATGCGCCTTTTATGAGCCCAAACCCTTAAATCGAGAAATCCCTCTATATGTCAGCTATTTCCAAATCTAAACCGATCTGGGCCAAATTAAAGAAAGATGTCGAGGGGCCTAAGACAACTCACTGTCCCAAATTTCAGCAACTTCAGATAATAATAATGTGGCTTTTATGGGCCTAAGACCTTAAATCGGAGGATCGGTCTATATGACAGCTAAATCCAAATCTGGACCCATTTGGCCCAAATTAAAAAAAAAAAACCGCCGGAGAGCCTAACTTAACCCACTGTCTCAAATTCTAGCGACATCGCAGAATAAATGCGCTTTTTATTGACCCAAAACTTTAAATCGAGAGATCGGTCTATATCGCAGCTATATCCAAATCTGAACCGATCTATGCCATATTATAAAAGTATGTCAAACGGCTTAACGTAACTCGCTGTCCCAAATTTCGGCGACATCGGACAATAAATGCGCCTTTTATGGCCCCAAAACCTAAAACCGATAGATCGGTCTATATGGCAGCTATATCCAAATCTGGACCGATCTGGGCCAAACTAAAGAAATATGTCGAAGGGCCTGATACAGCTCACTGTCCTAAAGTTTGGCAAAATCGGAAAAATACATGTTGCTCTTATGGGTCTAAGACCCTAAGTCGGCGGATCGGCATATATGGCAGATATATCCAAGTCTGAACCGATCTGACCCGAAATGAAAAATGATGTCGAAGGGCCTAACACAACTTACTGCCAAAAATTTCAGCAAAATCGGATAATATATGTGGCTTTTATGGCCCTTAGACCCTAATTCGGCGGATCGGTCTATATAGCAGCTATATCCAAATCTGTACCGATCTGGGCCAAATTACAGAAATATGTCGAAGGGCCTAACACAAGTTACTGGTCCAAAATTCAGCAAAATCTGATAATGTATGTGGCTTTTATGGCCCTTAGACCCTAATTCGGCGGATCGGTCTATATAGCAGCTATATCCAAATCTGGACCGATCTGAGCCAAATTAAAGAAGTATGTCAAACAGCTTAACGTAACTCACTGTCCCAAATTTCGAAGACATCGGGCAATAAATGCGGCTTTTATGAGCCCAAGACCTTAAATCGAGAGATCGGTCTATATGGCAGCTATATCCAAATCTGTACCGATCTGGGCCAAATAAAAGAAATATGTCGAAGGGCCTGATACAACTCACTGTCCCAAATTTCAGCAAAATCGGTTAATAAATGTGGCTTTTATGAACCTAAGACCCTAAATCGGCGGATCGGTCTATATGGGAGCTATATCAAGATATAGTCCGGTATAGCCCATCTTCGAACTTAACCTGCTTATGGATTACAAAATAATCTGTTTAAATTTTCAGCTCAATATCTCTATTTTTAAAGAGATATTGAACTGACAGACAGACCGATGGACTGACATAGATCGTCTTAGATTTTTACGCTGATCGAGAATATATATACTTTATAGGGTCGGAAATGGATATTTCGATGTATCGCAAACTGATCGCTTTTATACCCAGCGTCCTTCGGTGGTGGGCTGAACGGATTACCTTGATATTTTCACAGATTGTGTGGGATGGTCAGGAAGGAAAGAAATATAGGCTACAAAATTTTTTTGATATCGGGAGGGGGCGGACCCTTCCCCTTACCCCAAAAGTACTGCACAAAAGTAAGAGTGAACCGATCGGGAAAATATGGGATTCAAATGAAAGGTATTCAGGAATAGAACACGAATTTCATATTAAAAATTGGGTCTAGATAACTGGGGGCCGCCCCAAACCCAAAACACCTTAAAATAGGTTTATTGAACTAGCATGACAAAATGGGACACAAATAAAATGGGGAACCCGGACTGACGGACGGGCGGACGGACAGACGGACAGGCATGGCTAGACCGACTTAAAATGACATGACGATCAAGAATATATATACTTTATTGGGTCTCAGACGCATAATTCGAGATGCTACAAGCGGAATGACGAAATTAGTATACCCCAACCTATGGTGGAGGGAAATTAAACGCTTATTTGTAGCTCCCATACTAAAGCACCAATCGATTTAAGTTCTTCGGATTTTCCAACCAATTCTCCTGCCATTGTGGCTTCTTAATAGACCAAATGTCTGCTTTCGCAATTATTTTAAATTTCCCCCATAATACCCTCGTTCAACTTGTTTTACACCGACAACAATAATAGCCCCAAAAAGCTAAAACTAAAATTTTTGACAAAATTTATAGTTTATATATAAACATATGGGAGTAAAGTTTCATGTTTGGCTGTGTGTGCGGCTTGATTTGAATTTCGCTATTTTGGAAAGTTACGAATTAGTCTGTGTGGCCACTGTTGTTGTATTTGGAAAGACTAAGGGTTCCGTCTACTTTTGCCACCTTCTCCCGGGAATACACCACCACCATCTCTTCTTATTCCCCTAACTGTGAGCAAAACGCTCTTGAAATTAGTCTTTGAAGATGATTTCAGAAAAAAACATAAATTTTTATGGTCAAAGTTGGGCTAGTTGCTGGTCGGCTTGCTGATTGTGTTGAAAAGAAGTTGATGTCGGTCATTTCTTTATTTTAGTCTTTTTTTTTTTTTGGCTAATACGATTTATTGGCAAATAAACACACACAGACACACACAAAACCACACAAAAAAAATATAAAAGAATTTTTGCTTAAAATGGTTTCATTTTAATGAACTCAACAAATTGATTATTGTTGTTGTTGTATTTTTTTTTGGTATCTGCCAAAAATGTGGTAGAACAGAATCGATTCGACTCGATTCAAATCGAATTGAGCGGAGTCGGTCGTGTCGCTTTGCGTCGAATAGAAACGGAGGCAGCGCCGAAAAAAGTCCATTTGCATAAATTTGATTTTGTCAAAGAATTAAAAAGAGCATTTTATATGATAATTATGCACAAATGTGTAGATGTGTAGATCTCGAAAACATAAAATAAGCTCACATCTATCTATGATAGTAGAGAGCAAACCTACTGTGTGTGCGTTTATCGGACATAAATTAAGTCTCTATATTATCATTGTTATTATGGTTATTATTCGGCGACTAAACATTTTTCTTCTTCTTCTTCTTTTTTTTCATATCGTTTTTTGTTTGCTAATTTAGCAAAATCTACACAAATTAGTGGAGGGAGTTGGACATCAAAACATATGTCCGTCCAGCTGTGTATTTCTTTGTCCGTCCGTCCGTCTGTCTGTCTGCTTGTAACCGTGTATGGCCAGATAGGCAAACGGATGGACAAATAGTCCGACATTCCTCAATGGGTTCATTGATATTTGCCAGTGTCCCATAAATTGTTTAGATTTATTTCGATTTTGAAAATGCGGCAGTAACACACACACAACGACACGTCGTTTGCCAAGTGCGAAGCCTTCCCTCTGGCCTCTTGCGCACCATTTCGCCATGTGAGACTCAAGCGAAGACTTTGACAAACACCGCATTCATTTGAATATTAAACAAATTAGACTCCTGAAATCCAAAATAAAATCTAAATGAAATAGAAACAAAGTTCAATATTTTGTTGTTAGAAGCAACTAAAAAACGTAATAAAATAAAAAAAAAAATAAATTGATTTAGAGCTCAAGCTATTGGTGCTGATTATGCAAAAAAACATTTACATATGTATATATTGTTTTTTTGTATACATTTTTATTATTTGCCAGCAAGTATCTGTTAGTTGATTAGCCTATGCAGCCATTCACTGGCTTCCTGGTTATTCCAGGTCAGCTGGAATTTTTTTCTTGGATTATCTAAGAACGAAGACTTTGTTACTAAAAGTGTATTTTTCTTTTGCCCTGCCAGGGCTCGTGCACTTTTGCTGTCAATGAACTTAGATACAGAAAGTCTAAATTGTCAACTTAATTTATAGGAAGCAATTATCGATTTCCGATAAAATTTCAATATTCAATGGAAATTTAAATTTTCAATAAAAATCTCAATTTTCGATGAAAATTTCAATTTTCGATGAAAATCTCAATTTTCGATGAAAATTTCAATTTTCGATGAAAATCTCAATTTTCGATGAAAATTTCAATTTTCGATGAAAATTTCAATTTTCGATAAAAATTTCAATTTTCGATGAAAATTTCAATTTTCGATGAAAATTTCAATTTTTGATGAAAATTTCAATTTTCGATAAAATTTTAAATTTCGATGAAAATTTCAATTTTCGATAATAATTTAAATAAAGATAAAGATAAAAATTTTAATTTTTGATGAAAATTTTGATTTTCGAGGAAAATTATCAATTTTCGATGAAAATTTTAATTTTCAATGAAAATTTTAATTTTCAATGAAAATTTCAATTTTCGATAAAAATTTTCATTTTTCGATGAAAAAATTAATTTTCGACAAAATTTTCATTTTTCGATGAAAAATTAAATTTTCGATAATATTTTAAATTCTCGATAAATTTAAATTCTCGATAAATTTCAATTTTCGATAAAATTTTAAATTTTCGATAAAAATTTCAATATTCAATGAAAATTTTAATTTTCGATGAAAATTTTAATTTTCGATGAAAATTTTAATTTTCGATGAAAATTTTAATTTTCGATGAAAATTTTAATTTGCGATGAAAATTTTAATTTGCGATGAAAATTTTAATTTGCGATAAAAATTTCAATTTGCGATGAAAATTTCAATTTTCAATGTAAATTTCAATTTCAATGAAAATTTCAATTTCAATGAAAAATTATTTTTCAATTAAAATTTCAATTTTCGATAAAATTATCAATTTTCGATAAAACTATCAATTTTCGATAAAAATTTCAATATTCGATAAAAATTTAAATTTTCGATAAAAATTTAAATTTTTAATGAAAATTTCAATTTTCGATGAAAATTTCAATTTTCGATGAAAATTTCAATTTTCGATGAAAATTTCAATTTTTGATGAAAATTTAAATTTTCGACAATATTTTAAATTCTCGAAAAATTTAAATTTTCGATGACAAATTATATTTTTGATGAAAATTTAAATTTTCAATAAAAATTTCAATTTTCGATGACCATATCAATTTTCCATGAAAATATAAATTTTCGATGTAGATTTTAATTTTCAATGAAAATTTTAATTTTCAATGAAAATTTTAATTTTCAATGAAAATTTTAATTTTCAATGAAAATTTTAAAATTTCAATGAAAATTTTAAAATTTCAATGAAAATTTTAAAATTTCAATGAAAATTTTAAAATTTCAATTTTCGATAAAAATTTCAATTTTCGATAAAAATTTCAATTTGCGATAAAAATTTTAATATTCGATAAAAATTTTAATTTTCGATACAAATTTCAAGTTTCCATAAAAATTTCAATTTTCGATGATAATTTAAATTTTTTATTAAAAATTTCACTTTTTATACCCTCCACCATAAAATGTGGGATATATTCATTTCGTCATTCCGTTTATAACCCCTCGAAAACACCTAAGGCCCCATAAAGTATATAATTTGTGCAGGCCGGTTGGGATTGCAAATGGACCAAGTCGATCCATGTTTTGGTAAAGCTGCCATATAAACCGATGTTGGGTCTTGACTTCTTTTGCATCTAGAGGACGCAATTCTTATGCGATTGGTTTTGAGATTTTGCATGTGCTGTTTTCGTATCGCTTCCAACAACTGTGCTTAGTATGGTTCAAATCGTTTCATAACCTGATATAGCTGTCATATAACCCGATATTGGGTCTTGATTTCTTGAGCCACCGGAGGGCGCAATTCTAAGCCGATTTGGCTGAAATTTAGCATGAAGTATTTTGTTATGAGTTTCAACAACTGTGATAAATATGGATCAAATCGGTCTATAATCTGATATAGCTGCCATATAAACCGATCATGGATCTTGACTTCTTCTCTCCGTTCGCCCGTCCGTCTGTCCGTTGAAATCATGCTACAATCTTTAAAAATATGATATTGAGCTGAGGCTTTGCACAGATTGTTTTTTTATTCATATGCAGGTTAAGTTCGAAGATGGGCTATATCAGACTATATCTTGATATAGCCCCCATATAGATCAATCCGCCGATTTAGGGTCTTAGGCCCATTAAAGTCACATATATTATCCGATATTGCTAAAATTTTGGACAGTGAGTTGTGTTAGGCCCTTCGACATCCTTCGTCAGTTTGGCCCAGATCGGTCCAAATTTGGATATAGCTGCCATATAGACCGATCCTCCGATTTAGGGTCTTAGGCCCATAAAAGCCACATTGATAATCCGATTTTGCTGAAATTTGGGACAGTGAGTTGTGTTAGGCCTTTCGACATCTTTCTTCAATTTGGCCTAGATCGGTTCAGATTTGGATATAGATACCATATAAACCGATCCTCCAAATTAGGGTCTTGGGCCCGTAAAAGCCACATTTATTACCCGATTTTGATGAAATTTGGGACAGTGAGTTGTGTTGGGCCCTTCGGCGTCCTTCGTCAATTTAGCCCAGATCGGTTAAGATTTGGTTAAAACTGCCATATAGACCGATCTCTCGGTTTAAGGTTTTGGGTTTAAAAAGGCTCATTTATTGTCCGATGTCGCCGAAATTTGAAACATTGAGTTAAGATAAGCCCTTTGACATTATTCTGCATTATGGCACAGATCGGTTCAGTTTTGAATATAGCTGCCATATAGCCCGATCTCTTGATTTAAGATATTGCGCCCATAACAGGCGCATTTATTGTCCGATGTCACCGAAATATGGGATAGTGAATTGTGCTAGGCCCTTCAACATCCTTCCTTAATTTGACCTAGATCGGTCCAGATTTGGATATAGCTGAAATATATACCGATCCTTCAATTTAGGGTCTTGGGCCCATAAAAGCCACATTTATTATCCGATTTTACTGAAATTTGGAGCAGTGAGTTGTGTTGGGCCCTTCGACATCCTTCGTCAATTTGGCCCAGATCGGTTCAGATTTGGATATAGCTGTTATATAGACCGATCTCTCGATTTAAGGTTTTGGGCCCATAAAAGTCACAGTTATTGTCCGATGTCGCCGAAAATTGGGACAGTGAGTTGTGTTGGGCCCTTCGATATTTGTCTCCAAGTTGGCCCAGATCGGTTCAGATTTGGATATAGCTGCCATATAGACCGATCCCTCGGTTGAACAATGACTTGTACTTATAAATTTGGTCCAAATCGGGGATAAGGGCATAAGGTTTGTTTTTTCACTGGATTTTGACGAAAGGTGGTTCACTCACATACCCGAGGTGGTGGGTATTCAAAGTTCGGCCCGGCCGAACTTAACGCCTTTTTATGTGTTATTTGTTACTATTGTAGTTTACTTTGTTTATAATCGGATGCATTCACATTGTCTAACCGCTAAACGACATGTCCGTCCACTCATAAGCATCTGCACTCTTAACTCGGTCGTCGGTTGGTTCGACCGCTAGTCTGACGGTCCATACGCCCATGTAGTGGCATATCTGCCGTATTGTTGTTACTCATACGCTCATGGGAAGCGGTTTTAATTGAAATAATTGCACGTTGAGTTAATTAAACGTTAAATAATGTAATTGAAAATTGCAAAAAAAAACTTACATAGGAAAAAAAAAATCAACACAAAAATAAGGAAAAAGGGACTGCTAAAGTGCGAATAGGTGTAAGTAACAACAAATGTAATATTTTACCAGGTTTTCGATTTGGTAAAAATAGTTTTGCTGAAAACATTAAATGAAACAAGAGCAGTCCACATTTTTTGCCAGTTATATCTAAGGCCTTCTTCAAATTTTTAGTCATAATTCCCATAAAGGAACACCGGGGAGATGTCGTTCACACAAATGAATGCTGCCTGTTTCAAATTTAAGCTCAGTGATTAGCCTCTTTTGCGAGTTCGAATGAATGCCGTTAAGCGACAACTCTTCGCAGAGAAAGATATCACAAAATCAGCCTTTGCGAGTTGGAATGAATGCCGTTGAGCGACAACTCTTCATAGAGAAAGACATCACAAAATCAGCCTGAGTGATGTTTTTGTCATTACTCGAACCAGAGCTTTGACCAACATAAACGGTCACGCTAGCCTATGGGCTTCTTTCCCCTTCCTTGAAAGCCTTTTATTTAACACTTGTTTTTTTCTCAGTGTACATGATGCACTTTATGAAATACTGGTTGCCGCAATATGCATTCTGAAGATTTTTCTACTTTGATATTTGTATGGAAGTGAGACCTGTGTTTGGGGGAGATTGAAGCCATTATTTCATATCAAAATGTTTCTCGCATCAAAGCGAGATGGCATGACTTAGTCTTGGCAAAAAAAAAAACATAAAAAAAATCTCAGAAAATACCATTCGATTCTATGGATTTCATATTGTTGTAGTCGCTGTTGTTGTTGTTGTTGTTGTTGGTGGTTTTTCTTCTAATGCTGGGGTAATTGTTAAAAGGCATTTAATTACACATTTTGTAAATAGATTCTACTCGTAACCAGTCATTCGTTCGCCTTTTAGATAATTGTGGCTTTTATTATTTGATGGATTTCCATTACTAAACGAACGAAATCATTAGTCTTTGTTTGATTTTGTGATTAGATTGGCATTGCGCGCCGTGCTTGAAATGCCTGAGACGCGAAAGCTATGAGGGCGAATAACATGAATTTTTTTTGCCAACATGAAATTGGCATAATTCACAGCATGAAACAAAAGAAAAATCTAAAGAAAAAAAAAATATGGTGAAGTTATTGCCTTAACCATGTGATACATGGAGGTGTGGTGCGTTTTCAGTGCATTGGTAATGGATATGACAGATCTTGTGACGAATCATAATGGTGATTATGCTGTCGAAAGGCAACCAGAGGCGAAGGTCTTAATGATGTGTTTTTGAGGACTTAAATAATAACACAATAACAAGATTTCATTTTCTGAAATGGTGACTAATTTTAAAATTTTTGGTGTTGTACAGGGTAGCTGACAAGCAATTGAAACGACTATTTTTTTCCAGAATCCATTCACTTTTGCTTCATATGACCAACTTTATCGCTCAGAATCGATCAAGAATCGATCTGCGAATGTAATCTGCCGGTATTTTGGCTCATTCCCGTACAATGGCTTTTGTAGGCGCATCCATGCTGTCATATACCCTACCACTGTATACTCTGCACCATAATAGCAGATTCTTATAACTTAGTGCATTTATTTGCTACATCCAGAAGTATGAGAGTTAGACACATTTATAAGTATAACGATCGATTCAAAATCACTTTCTGATTCGGTTAAGCTATGTCCGTCCGTCTGTCTGTCCATGACAATTTGTGCAAAATATGAACCATTTTCATCCCAACGCTCTGAAATTTGCTACAGTCAACTTTTTTGGCCTAAAGACGAAGCCCATTGAGACTGAAGCAAGTAAAAAGGCGTTAAGTTCGGCCGGGCCGAACTTTGGATACCCACCACCTAGGGTATATATGTAAACCAGCTTTCGTCAAAATCCAATGAAAAATGCATATCTTATGCCCCATAGCAACTATATCCAACTATGTTCCGATTATATGTAAAGCATCTTTCGACAAAATCCGGTAAAAAATTTACCTCTTATGGGGTCAAGACTTTAAATCGAGATATCGGTCTATATGGCAGCTATATCCAAATCTAGACCGATTTGGGCCATGTGGCAGAAAAATGTCGAAGAACCTAACACAACTCACTGTCCCAAATTTCGGCGAAATCGGACAATAAATGCGTCATTTATGGCCCCAAAACCTAAAATCAAGAAATCGGTCTATATGGCAGCTATATCCAAATCTGGACCGATTTGGGCCATGTTGCAGAAAAATGTCAACGAGACTAACACAACCCACTGTCCCAAATTTCGGCGACATCGGACAATAAATGCGCCTTTTATAGGCCCAAAACCTTAAATCGAGAGATTGGCCTATATGGCAGCTATATCCAAATCGGGACCGATCTGGCCCATATTGCCGAACTATGTCAAGGGGCTTAACCTAACTCACTGTCCCAAATTTCGGCGGCATCGGATAATACATGTGGCTTTTATGCGTTTAAGACCCTAAATTGGTGGATCGGTCTATATGGGAGCTATATCCAAATCTGGACCGATTTAGGCCAAATTGAAAAAGGATGTCGAAGGTACTAACGCAACTCACTGTGCCAAATTTCGGCGACATCGGACATTAAATGTGCTTTTATGAGCCCAAAACCTTAAATCAAGAGATCGGTCTATACGGCAGCTATATCCAAATCTGAACCGATTTCTGCCATATTGCAGAACTATGTCAAGGGGCATAACTTAACTCTCTCTCCCAAATTTCGGCGACATTGGAAAATAAATGCGCTTTTTAGAGCCCCAAAAACCTTAAATCGAGAGATCGGTCTATATGGCAGCTATATCCAAATATGGACCGATCTGGGCCAAATTGACGAAGAATGTCGAAGGGACTAACACAACTCACTGTCCCAAATTTCAGCAAAATCGGATAATACATGTGGCTTTTGTGGGCCAAGACCCTAAATCGGCGGATCGGTCTATATGGCCGCTATATCCAAATCTGGACCGATTCGGGCCATGTTGCAGAAAAATGTCAAAGTGCCTAACATAACTCACTGTCCCAAATTTCAGCAAAATCGGATAATAAATGTGGCTTTTATGGTCCCAAAACCTTAAATCGCGAGATCGGTCTATATGGCAGCTATATCCAAATCTGGAACAATCTAAGCCAAATTGAAGAAGGATATGGAAAGGCCCAACACAACTCACTGCCCCGAATTTCGGCGACATTGGACAATAAATGCGCTTTTTAGAGCCCCAAAAACCTTAAATCGAGAGATCGGTCTATATGACAGCTACATCCAAATCTAGACCGATCTGGGCCAAGTTAACGAAGGACGTTGAAGGGCCTAACATAACTCACTGTCCCAAATTTCAGCAAAATCGGATAATAAATGTGGCTTTTATTGGCCTAAGACCATAAATCGGCGGATCGGTCTATATGGGGGCTATATCAAGATATAGTCCCATATAGCCCATCTTCGAACTTTACCTGTTTATGGACCAAAAACTTATCTGTGCAAATTTTCAGCTCAATATCTTTACTTTTAAAGACTGTAGCGTGATTCCAACAGACAGACGGACGGACATATCTAATGTAGATCGTCTTTGATTTTTACGCTGATCAAGAATATATATACTCTATAGGGTCGGAAATGGATCTTACGATGCAAACGGAATGACAAAACGAATTTACCCCCATCCTTCGGTGGTGGGTATAAAAACGGCTGAACCGATTACCTTGAAATTTTCACAGATTGTGTAGGATGGTCTGGAAGAAACATAAGCTATATATTTTTTGAGATCGGGAGAGGGGCGGACCCTCCCCCTTACCCCAAAAGTACTACTCAAAAATAAAAATTGACCGATCGGGACAATATGGGATTCAAATGAAAGGTATTCAAGAGTAGAGTACGAATTTCATAATAAAAGTTGGGTCCAAGTACCTGGGGGGACGCCCCAGCCCCAAAACCCCTTAAAATAGGTGTTTATATGACAATCATGACAATATGGAACTGAAATAAAAGGTACTAGGGAATAGATTACGAATATGGTCAGAAAGTAGGAATAGGCTTCATAATTTAACGATAACGGAAGTGGGCGGACCCTCCACCGTTTCCCCAAAAACATCCGCCAAAATCAAAAGTGGACCGATAAGGACAATATGGGTATCAAATGAAAAGTGTGTGGGAGTAGATAACGAATTTGGCATACAAATTCATGTCGAAGTATGGGGGGTCACCCCACCCTCAAAAAACACTCCCAAAATGGGCACATTAGCCAATCACGGATATATGGGACTCGGTTTGTTTGTTCCATGCAGACTGAAGAATGGCAGAACCGATTTTCTCAAAATTTTTGCATATTGTGTAGGTTGGTCTGGAAGGAAAAATAGGCTTTATAATTTGTCGGTATCGGAAGGGGGACGGACCCTCAGCCTTATGTCAAAAACACAACCCAAAATCAAAAGTGGACCGACCGGAACAATACGTATAATACGAATATGGTATTGAAATTTGAGTCTAAGTACCCATCGGGCTGTCCTAACCCCAAACAAAACTCCCCCAAACAGACATATTGGGCGTTCATTTCAATATGGGGCTTAAATGAAAGGTATACGGGAGTAGATTTCGAATCTGGCATATAAAATTCGATCAAAGTATAGGGCATCACGTCAACCCTCAAAAACGCCATTAGACCCACTATGACTATATGATACTTGGCTGAACCGATTTTCTTAAAATTTTCATAGATTGTGTACTTTTTTGTGTATTTTAAGATATCGGGCGTAGGCGGGCCTTCCCCCTTACCACAAAAACACCACCCATATCCGAAAGTGGTCCGATGGGCACAATAAGGGTTTCAAATGAAAGGTATTGGAGACCAGAACACGAATTTGGTATTGAAATTTGGGTCCAAGTACTTAGCGGGCCCCTCAACCCCAAAACTCCTCTAAACAAATTCATGTCAATATGGGACTCAAATGAAAGGTATTAGGCAGTAGATTACTAATATGGCATAAAACATTAGGTCCAAGTAATGGGAAGTCTGCCACCCCATATACCCCCAATTAGCCGACCATGGCTATATGGGACTCAAATGAAAGATATTAGGGAGTAGATTACGACATATGACATTAAAATTTGCGTTCAAGTCTAGGTGGCGCTTTTCCTCCTAAACATAAGTCAAATGGGTTATTTGACCCATTAAGACAATATGGGACTCAAATGAAAGGTATTTGAGAGTAGAAAACAAATTTGATATCCAATTTTGGAGCCAAGTGTTTTGGGGTACGCCCTAAAGCACCCCTAACCAACTTACCAACTTCATTTCCGTTGGTAATTAAGAACAATTTTGTTATCTATGTTCTGTAGAAAAGGCCGGTGGCCGCCGAACGAATCTCACCTTATAGTACTGGTAGAAACTGCCATTAAAACATCATTTGTAGGATGTCATTTCAAGATTGAGGATCTACAGGCGCCTCACTCTTACTCACTAATGCTCCAATTGTCACCTAGTCTTTCTCCAGTCGGTCGTTGCATGAAAGTTGTGTTTTTCTCCTTCTGTGTAATCGGTCTGGCACATCAGGTTTGGCCTTTACAGGCCATGGCTAATAACCTTGACTTTTTGTGTGTAGCTTAGAAATAATTTAAGACTTAAATTTGTCCAAATAAGCAAATTTTAACAATTCAATATTTGATGAAGGGTTCATAAAATTCATTCCCATCATATTTAATACCACATTTACTTGCTGTGTCCATTGTCTTTAAGTCAAAAAAACCACCACAAAAAAAATGTGTGATTTATGTAATGAAATCATTTCTAATTCCGCCAAACAGCACGCATGTTTAAGGGAAAATATTATAAAAAAAAGACATGACAAGACAAGACAATATATAATAATAATAGTAATAATTTCTAACTAAAAATGTTTTGAAACGCCAGTCTGTCTTGTCCCATGCTCACCAAAGACCACAACAGTGTGTGTGAGAGGGTGAGTGTGTGAGTGCTTTGAAACAAATTTATTGAGCCGCTAAAATTTAAATTTCTGTTTGATTTTAGATTTGCGTTTTTTTTTTTTTTGTGTGGTTATTATTGCTGCTGTTGTTGGGTTTCGACTTCATTACCAGCCAGCTAGGTCCTCGTCATTATGTTATTGGCGAAGTCAACACCGCCACTAACTAGCCAATCGTTAATACAACAAAAACAACAACCAACAAAAGGGTAACAAGAATAACGACGACAAACGACAACGACAATAACGATGACAACAATAACAACAAACAAATGAAAACGTCACAAAAGTTCATAATTAATTTCATCGTTTTATTGGTTTTAATAAACAAATACTCCGTGTGTGTATGCGTGTGTGTGTCTGTGTGTGGTTCTGTGTGTTTGTTGTTGCTGTTGTCTTAACTTGAACATAATTAAAGAGACCCATAAATTTCCATATTTAGCGAAGGTCGTCAACACTTGTGGCAGTTTTTTGGCCCCCCCCCTCCTCCCACCAAAAAAAAAATCTTTATAAGCCAAGTGTTAGCTGGTGGTGCGAGTGTGTGTGTGTGTGATTTGAATTTTTTGGATTTTATCAACACGCCGGCGCACACATGTAGTGGTGCTTTTTTAATAACAATAAAAAAAACCGAAATTTGATTAAATAAGGGCCATAAACCAATTAGGAAATGTTGTCGTCAAATTTTTAAAAGCCCCATGTTAAGGTGAATCCCAAATTCGACAGAAACGGTTTTTAAATTTGAAATGTTAACCCTGCCTCATTAGAGCTTTAATATGATGGGAATCATCAATATTTTCGTTTCATGGAAACTTTGTTCTTTGTGTGGCAATAAGGGGGTGGGGGGGATAGAGAAATTTGTGACAACGTTTTGGTAGAGTGAAAAAAGACACGATTTCACCGAGATCAAACGGCGGCTTGTACAGCAACCAATCACCAACACACTGATCAGACTATCCTCATGAAAGGACGTTTTTGATGGCCTTTCGGGAGTTGGACCTCCCCCATCTAGATTGTAACTCTGTATCTGACCGTGGGTGCAACCAGAACTACCGCTTGCAGGTGGTTGCGACGTTCAAGAAGATAAGTGAAACGAACACAAGACGGACGAGTATATGAAAAAGTTCAAAGTCGTAGCGATCGAGCGATGTACAGAGACTTGAGGTCAAACAGATGAAAAACCAGTAAGAAAGGGCAAAATTTGGGCGATGCCGACGGTACCGACATCGGACAACAAATGCCCCTTTTATGGGCCTAAAACCTTAAATCGAGAGATCGGTCTATATTCCAGCTATATCCAAATCTGAACCGATCTGAGACAAATTGACGAAGGATGTCAAAGGGCCTAACACAACTCACTGTCCCAAATTTTGGCAAAATCGGACAATTAATGCGCTTTTTATGGGTGCAAGACCTTAAATCGAAAGATCGGTTTATATGGCAGCTATATGCAAATCAGGACCCATCTGAGCCAAACTGAACTGGGATGGCGACTGACCTAACACAACTCACTGTACTGTTCGTCAAAATCGGATAATAAATGTGGCTTTTATGGGCGTAAGACCCTAAATCTGAGGATAGGTCTATATGGCAGCTATATCCAAATCTGGACCGATCTGGACCAAATTGAAAAAGGATGTCGAAGGGCCTAACATAACGCACTGTCTCAAATTTTAGCAAAGTCGGATAATAAATGTGACTTTTATAGGCCTGACACCAAAAATCGGCCGATCGGTCTATATGGGGGCTATAACAAGATATAGTCCGATATAGCTCATCTTCGAACTTAACCTGCTTATGAACAACAAGTAAAAGCGTGCTAAGTTCGGCCGGGCCGAATCTTATATACCCTCCACCATGGATCGCATTTGTCGAGTTCTTTTCCCGGCATCTCTTCTTAGGCAAAAAAGGCTATAGGAAAAGATTTGCTCTGCTATTAGAGCGATATCAAGATAGGGTCCGATTTAGACCACAATTAAATTATATGTTGGAGACCTGTGAAAATGGTCAGCCAATTCGAATAAGAATTCCGCCCTTTGGGGGCTCAAGAAGTAAAATAGAGAGATCGATTTATATGGGAGGTGTATCGGACTATAGACCGATTCAGATCATAATAAACACGAATGTTGATGGTCATGAGAGAATCCGTCGTGCAAAATTTCATTCCAATCGGATAATAACTGCGACCTCTAGAGGCTCAAGAAGTCAAGATCCCAGATCGGTTTATATGGCAGCTATATTAGGTTATGGACCGATTTAAACCATATTTGGCACAGTTGTTGGATATCATAGCAAAACACGTCGTGCAAAATTTCATTCGCATCGGGTAACAATTGGACACTCTAGAGCCTTAAGAAGTCAAGATCCAAGATCGGTTTATATGACAGCTATACAAGATTATGAACCAATTTGAATCAAACTTAGCACAGTGACACCAAAACAATACGTACAAAATTTCAGTTAAATCGGACGAGAATTGCACCCTCTAGAGACTCAAGAAATCAAGACCCAAGATCGGTTTATATGGCAACTATATCAGGTTATGGAGCGATTTGAACCATACTTCGCACATAACAATTGCGACCTCTAGAGGCTCAAGAAGTCAAGACCCGAAATCGAAGGCGCAATTCCTATCCGATTTGGCTGTAACTTTGCACGTGGTGTTTTGGTATCACTTCCAACATTTATGCGAAGTATGGTCCAAATCGGTCCATACCCTGATATAGCTGCTATATAAACCGATCTTGGGTTTTGACTTCTTGAGCCTCTAGAGGACGTAATTCTCATCCGAATTGCCTGTAATTTTGCGTGAGGTGTTTTGATAGCACTTCCAACATTTATGCGAAGTATGGTCCATATCGGTCCATACCCTGATATAGCTACCATATAAACCGATCTCGGGTCTTGACTTCTTGAGCCTCTAGAGGGCGCAATTCCTATCCGATTTGGCTCAGATTTTGTACGGCGGCTTCTCCCATGACCTTCAACATGCATGTGTGCAATATGGTCTGAATCGATCTATAGCTTGACACAGCTTCCATATAAACCGATCTCCCGATTTTGCTTCTTGAGCCCCAAATCGGACTATAACTTGATATAGCTTCACCTTCTCCTCCGTCCATATTTATTATTCTTTGTTTGCTTAAAAAGAGATACTGCGCAACGAACTCGGCAGATGCGATCCATGGTGGAGGGTATGTAAGAATCGGCCCGGCCGAACTTAGCACGCCCTTACTTGTTATACCCACCATCGAAGGATGGGGGTATATTCATTTTGTCATTCCGTTTGCAACACATCGAAATATCCATTTCCGACTCTATAAAGTATATATATTCTTGATCAGCGTAAAAATCTAGGACGATCTAGACATGTCCGTCCGTCTGTCCGTCTGTCAGTTAAAATCACGCTACAGTCTTTAAAAATAGAGATATTGAGCTGAAATTTTGCAGAGATTCTTTTTTTGTCCATAAGCAGGCTATGTTCGAAGATGGGCTATATCGGACTATATCTTGATATAGCCCCTATATAGACCGATCCGCCGATTTAGGGTCTTCGACCCATTAAAGCCACATTTATTATCCGATTTTGCTGAAATCTGGGTCAGTGAGTTGTGTTAGGCCCTCCGATTTCCTTCTTCAATTTGGCTGAGATCGGTCCAGATTTGAAGATAGCTGCCATATAGACCGATCCTCCGATTTAGGGTCTTAGGACCATAAAAGCCACATTTATTAACCGATTTTGCTGAAACTTGGGACAGTGAGTTGTGTTAGGCCCTTCGACTTTTTTTTTAATTTTGCGCAGATCGGTTCAGATTTTGATATAGCTGCCATATATAGACCGATATCTCGATTTTAGGTTTTATGTCTATAAAAGGCGCATTTACTGTCCGATGTCGCCGAAATTTGGGACAGTGAGTTAAATTAAGCTACTTGACATACTTCTGCAATATGGCACAGATCGGTCCAGATTTGGTTATAGCTGTCATATACACCGATCTCTCGGTTTAAGGTTTGGGGGCCATAAAAGGCGCATTTATTGTCCGATGTCGCTGAAATTTGAGACAGTGAATTAAGTTAGGCTCTTCGCGGTCCTTCTTCAATTCTGCTCAAATCGGTCCAGATGTGGATATAGCTGCCATATAGAGCTATAAAAGACGCATTTATAATCCGATTTCACTGAAATTTGACACCGTGACTTATGTTGAGCTTTTCGACATCGGTTTATTTTTAGATTAGCTTCTTAGTAGGGCAAGTTTGAACTTTCGTTAGAAAGCAAGTTAAGGACCGAAAGGACGGGAATGGGGCAAATAAGCCTCGATTAGTGGTTTAATGTGGAAGACATTAATGTGATTTTTATACCCACCACCGAAGGATGGGGGTATATTCATTTTGTCATTCCGTTTGCAACACATCGAAATATCCATTTCCGACCCTATAAAGTATATATATTCTTGATCAGCGTGAAAATCTAAGACGATCTAGACATGTCCGTCCGTCTGTCCGTCTGTCTGTTGAAATCACGCTACAGTCTTTAAAAATTGAGATATTGAGCTGAAATTTTGCACAGATTCTTTTTTTGTCCATAAGCAGGTTAAGTTCGAAGATGGGCTATATCGGACTATATCTTGATATAGCCCCCATATAGACCGATCCGCCGATTTAGGGTCTTAGGCCCATAAAAGCCACATTTACTATCCGATTTTGCTGAAATTTGGGACAGTGAGTTGCGTTGGGCCTTTCGACATCCTTCGTCAATTTGGCTCAGATCGGTCCAAATTTGGATATAGCTGCCATATAGACCGATCATCCGATTTAGGGTCTTAGGCCCATAAAAGCCACATTTTATATCCGATTTGAATGAAATTTGGCACAGTGAGTTGTGTTAGGCCCTTCAATATTCCTCGTCAATTTGGCCCAGATCGGTTTAGATTTGGATATAGCTGCCATATAGACCGATATCGCGATTTATGGTCTTAGGCCCATAAAAGCCACATTTTATATCCGATTTGAATGAAATTTGGCACAGTGACTTATGTTAGGCTTTTCGACATCCGTGTCGTATATGGTTCAGATCGGTTTATTTTTAGATATAGCTAGTGTACTTTTAGTATTTGGTCCAAATCGGAACATATTTTGATATAACTGATATGGGACATAAGGTATGAAATTTCCACCGAATTTTGATGAAAGGTGGTTTACATATATTCCCGAGGTGGGGGTATCCAAAGTTCGGCCCGGCCGAACTTAACGCCTTTTTACTTGTTTTTTTTTTTTAATTTTGCGCAGATCGGTTCAGATTTGGATATATCTGCCATATATAGACCGATATCTCGATTTTAGGTTTTATGTCTATAAAAGGCGCATTTATTGTCCGATGTCGCCGAAATTTGGGACAGTGAGTTAAGTTAAGCTACTTGACATACCTCTGCAATATGGCACAGATCGGTCCAGATTTGGTTATAGCTGTCATATACACCGATCTCTTGGTTTAAGGTTTGGGGGCCATAAAAGGCGCATTTATTGTCCGATGTCGCTGAAATTTGAGACAGTGAATTAAGTTAGGCTCTTCGCGGTCCTTCTTCAATTCTGCTCAAATCGGTCCAGATGTGGATAAAGCTGCCATATAGAGCTATAAAAGACGCATTTACAATCCGATTTCACCGAAATTTGACACCGTAACTTATGTAAGGCTTTTCGACATCGGTTTATTTATCGGATACAGCTTCTTAGTAGGGCAAGTTTGAACTTTCGTTAGAAAGCAAGTTAAGGACCGAAAGGACGGGAATGGGCCAAATAAGTCGCGATTAGTGGTTTAATGTGGATTAATGTTTTTTGAACTTGTAGCCTAGAAGACATTAATGTGATTTTTGTAACTAAGACATTTTTTGATGTCCCTGATAATGATGTTAGCACAACACGTGCTCCCAGTGTTAGCGTTTACTTTAAGGCATATTAGCGATAGTGGGCATCATCAATGTGAGCCCATGTTGGCAATTTTACTGGGGGCTAAGGCTTAAGGTATCAGCCAATGATATTGACCGCCCAAATATATTGACAATAAAAATTGCCAAACACCAACAAAATCTCAAAGAGACAAGACATGAGCGCAAGATACACGAAAAAACAACTCTTGCTGACATTAAGGTTGATATTTTATTTATATTTTATCCATTTTATCGGTTTCCTAATGGCGTTTAATTGCAAATATCGTCGGGGTGTTTAGTATGATAACATTTTATCTCTTGGCCGAGTTGGTTTTTGTTAGTTTGTCACAAAATTTATTCGTCTTTGGCATTTGCCCAATAAGCTAATGGCGAGCAAACGTAACTTAATTTACCCAGCTCTTGGTGTTTCCTAGTCCAAACAAATTAATGATGATGTCCAAGTAGTATAGGCAAAAAATTAGAACATGGCAAAAAAAAAACCATCTCAATATCTAACTCATCGCCCCAGTGAAACGAATCAAATCGTAATGCCTCACATCAGCTCACACAAATGGAATCTTTAAAAGGGGCCATAAAAATTAATCAGCATTCCTTGTTTTCCACCAAATTAGAGAAGCCAACCTAGACCAGGGTGCCAACCCAGGGGATCCAGGGGCAAGAGAATGGTTGGACAGTTTCTCCAAAATAGGGTGTTGTTGGTTATGAAAGCAAAAGGGTGTGAGAGAGCAAGGTGCGTGCGAGGGGCTTCTTTTTTGGGTGTTGGTAAACCCGATTTCAAAACACCTAAAAAAAGCAGCATTACGAAGAATCATAGCAAAGAAGAGGCAGAAGACAAAAAAAAAAAAAAAAAAACATTAAACCAACGATAGTCAAAGTCAAATCAATAAAAAGGCAATAAATTGGCCATAAAAACAGACATTAATGGTCATTCTTGCCATCGAACCCCAGCCAAACTTTAGCCATTTAGCCGAATTCGAACACACAAAAACTACCAAAACAACCAAAACAGTCCCAAAGTCCCTGTCCATGGAGTCAATCAGTCAGCCAGCTAACCGGCCAGCAAGCCAACCAAGCGACGACCATTTAAAGCTCAAACCCCAAAGCTAAGCAAACAATGCGAACGCTTTTGCGTTACACCAAACTCCCAACAAAGTCACTTCAGTTGCCACACCAAACGCACATGCCAGCTAGGAAATGTACTTTGAATGGCCATCCAACCAACCAACCATCCATCCAGCCATCCATCTCTTCCCTTGACATTACATTATTTTCTCCCAAAAACAGTGCATAGTGGTACAAACATATAAAATATACACATTAAACTTTTTAAACCTAAACCAGTTATTTTCTTTATCGGGAAATCGGTCTATATGGCAGCTATATCTAAATATAGTCCGATCCAAACCATATTTTGAGTGGATGTCGGGAGACCTAAAACTACCAACTAATTCAAATTTCAGCAAAATCAGATAATAAACCTTAAATCGAGAGATCGGTCTATATGGCAGCTATATCCAAATCTGGACCGATCTAAGCCAAATTGAAGAAGAATGTCCAAGGGCCCAACACAACTCACTGTACCAAATTCCGATGAAATCTGATTATAAATGCGCCTTCTATGGGCCCAAAGCCTTAAATCGAGAGATCGGTCTATATGGTAGCTATGTCCAAATCTGGACCGATCTAAGCCAAATTGAAGAAGGATGTCGAAGGGCCCAACACAACTCACTGTACCAAATTCCGATGAAATCTGATTATAAATGCGCCTTCTATGGGCCCAAAACCTTAAATCGAGAGATCGGTCTATATCCAAATCTGGACCGATCTAAGCCAAATTGAAGAAAGATGTCGAGGGGCTTAACACAACTCACTGTCCCAAATTCGGGCGAGATCGGACAATAAATGCGCCTTTTATGGACCCAAAACCTAAAATCGAGAGATCAGTCTATATGGCAGCTATATCCAAATCTGGACCGATCTGAGCCAAATTGAATAAGTATGTCGAAGGGCCCAACTCTACTCACTGTTCCAAATTTTGGCGACTTCGGTTAATAAATGCGCCTTTTATGGCCCCAAAACCTTAAATCGAGAGATCGGTCTATATGGCAGCTATATCCAAATCTGGACCGATCTAAGCCAAATTGAAGGAAGATGTCGAAGGGCCCAACTCTACTCACTGTTCCAAATTTTGGCGACTTCGGACAATTAATGCGCTTTTTATGGCCCCAAAACCCTAAATCGAGAGATCGGTATATATGGCAGCTATATCCAAATCTGGACCGATCTAGGCCAAATTGAAGAAGAATGTCGAAGGGTCCAACACAACTCACTGTCCCGATGTCGCCGAAATTTGGGAGAGTGAGTTGTGTTGCGCCCTTCGATATTTGTTTTCAATTTGGCTCAGATCGGTGCCATTTAGACCGATCTCTCGGTTGAACAATGACTTGTACTTATGAGCATTTGGTCTAAATCGGACGATATGTCTATATAGCTGCTATGGGGCATAAGGTATGCATTTTTCACTGGATTTTGATGAAAGGTAGTTCACATGTATAGCTGAGGTGGTGGGTATCCAAAGTTCGGCCCGGCCGAACTTTACACCTTTTATTTTGGTTTTTTTTATACCCTCCACCATAAGATGGGGGGTATACTAATTTCGTCATTCTGTTTGTAACTACTCGAAATATTCGTCTGAGACCCCATAAAGTATATATATTCTTGATCGTCGTGAAATTTTGTGTCGATCTAGCCATGTCCGTCCGTCTGTCCGTCCGTCCGTCCGTCTGTCTGTCGAAAGCACGCTAACTTCCGAAGGAGTAAAGCTAGCCGCTTGAAATTTTGCACAAATACTTCTTATTAGTGTAGGTCGGTTGGTATTGTAAATGGGCCATATCGGTCCATGTTTTGATATAGCTGCCATATAAACCGATCTTGGGTCTTGACATCTTGAGCCTCTAGAGTGCGCAATTCTTATCCGATCAGAATGAAATTTTGCACGACGTGTTTTGTTATGATATCCAACAACTGTGCCAAGTATGGTTCAAATCGGTCCATAACCTGATATAGCTGCCATATAAACCGATCTTGGGTCTTGACTTCTTGAGCCTCTAGAGTGCGCAATTCTTATCCGATCAGAATGAAATTTTGCACGACATGTTTTGTTATGATATCCAACAACTGTGCCAAGTATGGTTCAAATCGGTCCATAACCTGATATAGCTGCCATATAAACCGATCTTGGGTCTTGACTTCTTGAGCCTCTAGAGTGCGCAATTCTTATCCGATTGAAATGAAATTTTGCACCAAGTATTTCGTTATGATATCCAACAACTGTGTAAAGTATGGTTGAAATCGGTTCATAACCTGATATAGCTGCCATATAAACCGATCTGGGATCTTGACTTCTTGACCCCTAGAGGTCGCAATTATTATCCGATATGCCTGAAATTTTGTACGACGGATCCTCTCATGACCATCAACAAACGTGTTTATTATGGTCTGA
>NC_081552.1:258631939-258701939 GCF_963082655.1 Stomoxys calcitrans | reverse complement strand
ATATAAACCCAAGGTGGTGGGTATCCAAAGTTCGGCCTGGCCGAACTTAATGCCTTTTTACTTGTTTAATTCTTATTCCTAACTTTCATACACCAAACTGCAAGAGCTCATCATTGGCCAGGAATGTAAATGATATTGAACAACTTCATTAGGGATTGAAGAACAAATAAAATTTAGTTTTACTACAGACGATTGCAACAAAAACGCACAAAAACCAACAAAAGAGGCAGCAGCTTGGCTCATCATGGACCATAAGCAGGGGGGAATGCCAAAAGGAACGCATCGAAATGAAATGGAATTGAAAATTACAGACATGAATGCCAGTGGCAGTTACGAAAGTATGGCAATGGTTGACCGCCGCAGGTACACCACTGTGGTGTATGGCTTGCATGTCATCATGGCCTGAGTTGGTGCCGAAGCGGGATGCTGCAGCTGACATTGCACGCTGGACTAGGGGCCATGGGATGCCTTGGCATGGCATCATGGCATGTTATGGTCAAGATGATATGGGCTAAAAACTCATTACCAAGTGCAACCACAAATCATGCATTTAACGCCTTCATAGTGTGGCATTAAAAACGCCTGCTAAAACCCAAATAAAACGCACATAATAATAAATACCTCAAAGGCTTCCACTGCTCTGGTGTGTCTTCTCTTAGTTGTTGTCGTCGTCATCATCGTCATCATCATCATCATCATCGTGATCAGTAACCACTCTGCCGGCAGCAGCATGGGGCTTTAACCATCCAAAGTAATTGCTAAGAAGCATTTACTCCATCGGTATCATGGTATTACGTGAGCTTTTGGAAGATCACCTGCAAACACCAAACACTGACCAACAAGCGATTGGAAACCAAGACAGACATAACCAATTCACAAATCTCTACTACTCTCGAAATGTTATAAAGATGTCAGCGAAATGATACTTAAATCTTAATCATCATCAAAAGGATCTGCCATTAGCCATTCAAGAAGACTGTAGCAGCCGAACACATCAAATCTTAGCAAGAAGGGAGGTATTTGGGGTAATCCCATAACATATTCTGGCATTGTGGTCATAACAACTGAGCTGCAGCTTAAATCAACAGCCAAGTGGGTGATTTTTGGACGGAGAGGGGGAGGGGAAAATAAAGCCGGGGTGCCCATGGTGCAAAACGGAAAAATCAACAACAAATTTCGCACAATTATCAAAGAATTTTTTTAATACACATTGCCGCATGGCAAATGGCATTACTTTAGAAGAACTTCTTCTCAATATCATGATCGGCAAAGAACTTTCGAAATGGAATTGTCTTTCCATCAGTGAAATTGCATAACAAACTGCAAGCATGAAAGAAAGATGCAGTCGGGAATAAAACACCGCCACAAAACTCATAAATTGGAGGGCGTGTAGAACCCCTGCTGAGCTTTGGCAAATAAGATGATCGGTGTAAGCAAAAAAATCGAACGACCATTAAGCCAACACCATGGCAAAGATCATCCAAGACTCCCTTAGTCGCTGGCCATCCAATAGCCAATATGTGGCACTTTATTTGTCATAGAATAGCTGTCGGTCAATGTAATCATGGGTTTAAAATCGGTTGACTTTTGAGAAGGCCAATATAAAAGAGCCCCAACATTCTGACGGACGGACAGGACTAGATCATGGCAATCAAGAATATGACCTGAAAACATGTTTGTCCTAGTTTCAAAGATTCGAGGAAAAGCTTAGCAAACTTATTTTAGAGATGACCAATTTTCTAACTTTTTAAGGAAACACACCCTTTGGTGTAAAATATTTTCCTTTATATTAAGGATTTTTTATTTCATCGAAATATGCATTTTTGACCCTACAAAGAACATAAATTCTTGATCAGCGTAAAAATCTAAGACGATCTAGCCATGTCCGTCTATCTGTTGAAATCACGCTAAAGTCTTTATAATTAGAGATATAGAGCTGAAATTGTGCACAGATTCTTATTTTGTCCATAAGCAAGTGAAGTTCGATATCTTGATATAGCCCCCATATAGGCCGATCCCCCGATTTTGGGTCCTAGGCCAAAAAACCCCACATTTATTAACCGATTTTGCTGAAAGTTGGCACAGTGAGTTGTGTTCGACCCTTCGACATCCTTCTTCAATTTGGCCCGGATCGGTCCAGATTTAGATATAGCTGCCATATAGACCGATCTCTCGATTTAAGGTTTTGGGCCAATCAAAGGCGCATTTTTTATCCGATTTTGCTAAAGTTTGGGACCGTGAGTTGTCTTAGGCCATTCGACATCCTTCCTCAATTTGGCCCGTATCGGTATAAATTTGGATATAGCTGTCATATAGACCGATCTCTCGATTAAAAGTTTTGGGTCCAAAAAGGGCGCATTTAATATCCGATTTTGCTAAAATTTGAGACAGTGAGTTAGGTTAAGCCATTCGACATACCTCTGCAATATTACACAGATCGGTACAGATTTGAATATAGCTGCCATATAGACCGATCCCTCGATTTAAGGTTTCGGGTCCATAAAAGGCGCATTTATTGTCCGATGTCGCCCAAATTTGGGACAGTACGTTGTGTTAGGCCCTTCGACGTCTTTTTGCAATATGGCACACATCGGTCCAGATTCGCATATAGCTGCCACATAGACCGATCTCTCGATTTAAGGTTTTGGGCCCATAAAAGGCGCATTTATTGACCGATGTCGCCCAAATTTGGAACAGTGAGTTGTGTTGGGCCCTTCGACATCCTTCTTCAATTTGGCCCAAATCGGTCTAGATTTGGATATAGCTGCCATATAGACCGATCTCTCGATTTAAAGTTCTGGGTCCAAAAAGGACGCATTTATTGTCGGATCTCTCCGAAATTTGGGACAGTGAGTTGTTTTAGACCCTTGGGCTTCCTCCTTGAATATGGTCCAGATCAGTCCAGATTTGCATATAGCTGCCATATAGACCGATCGTCCGATTTAAGGTTTTGGGGCCATAAGAGGCGCATTTATTGTCCGATGTCGCCCAAATTTGGGACAGTGAGTTGTGTTGGGCCCTTCAACGTCCTTCGTCAATTTGGCTCAGATGGGTCCAGATTTAGATACAGCTGCCATATAGACCGACCGTCCGATTTATGGTTTTGGGGCCATAAGAGGCGCATTTATTGTCCGATGTCGCCGAAATTTGGGACAGTGAGTTAGGTTAAGCCCTTCGACATACCTCTGCAATATGGCACAGATCGGTGCAAATTTGGATATAGCTGCCATATAGACCGATCTCTCCATTTAAAATTTGGGTCCAAAAAGGGCGCATTTATTGTCCGATCATCCGAAATTTTGGAACAGTGAGTTGTGTTGGGCCCTTCAACGTCCTTCGTTAATTTGGCTCAGATGGGTCCAGATTTAGATACAGATGCCATATAGACCGATCATCCGATTTAAGGTTTTGGGGCCATAAGAGGCGCATTTATTGACCGATGTCGCCCAAATTTGGAACAGTGAGTTGTGTTGGGCCCTTCGACATCCTTTTTTAATTTGGCCCAAATCGGTCTAGATTTGGATATAGCTGCCATATAGACCGATCTCTCGATTTAAAGTTTTGGGTCCAAAAAGGGCGCATTTAATATCCGATTTTGCTAAAATTTGGGACAGTGAGTTAGGTTAAGCCCTTCGAGATACCTCTGCAATATTACACAGATCGGTACAGATTTGAATATAGCTGCCATATAGACCGATCTCTCGATTTAAGGTTTCGGGCCCATAAAAGGCGCATTTATTGTCCGATGTCGCCGAAACTTGGGACAGTGTGTAAGTTTAAGCCCTTCGACATACCTCTGCAATATGACACAGATCGGTCCAGATTCGCATATAGCTGCCATATAGACCGATCTCTCGATTTAAGGTTTTTGGCCCATAAAAGGCGCATTTATTGACCGATGTCGCAGAAATTTGGAACAGTGAGTTGTGTTGGGCCCTTCGACATCCTTTTTTAATTTGGCCCAAATCGGTCTAGATTTGGATATAGCTGCCATATAGACCGATCTCTCGATTTAAAGTTCTGGGTCCAAAAACGACGCATTTATTGTCGGATCTCTCCGAAATTTTGGACAGTGATTTGTTTTAGACCCTTTGACATCCTCCTTGAATATGGTCCAGATCGGTCCAGATTTGCATATAGCTGCCATATAGACCGATCATCCGATTTAAGGTTTTGGGGCCATAAGAGGCGCATTTATTGTCCGATGTCGCCGAAATTTGGGACAGTGAGTTGTGTTAGATCCTTCGACATCCTTCTTCAATTTTACCCGGATCGGTCTAGATTTGCATATAGCTGCCATATAGACCGATCCTCCGATTTAGAGTCTTAGGCCCATAAAAGCCACATTTATCATCCGATTTCACTGAAATTTGGGACAGTGAGTTGTGTTAGATCCTTCGACATCCTTCTTCAATTTTACCCGGATCGGTCTAGATTTGCATATAGCTGCCATATAGACCGATCCTCCGATTTAGAGTCTTAGGCCCATAAAAGCCACATTTATCATCCGATTTCACTGAAATTTGGGACAGTGAGTTGTGTTGGGCCCTTCGACATCCTTCTTCAATTTGGCCCAAATCGGTCCAGATTTAGATATAGCTGCCATATAGACCGATCTCTCGATTTAAAGTTCTGGGTCCAAAAACGACGCATTTATTGTCGGATCTCTCCGAAATTTTGGACAGTGATTTGTTTTAGACCCTTTGACATCCTCCTTCAATATGGTCCAGATCGGTCCAGATTTGCATATAGCTGCCATATAGACCGATCATCCGATTTAAGGTTTTGGGGCCATAAGAGGCGCATTTATTGTCCGATGTCGCCGAAATTTGGGACAGTGAGTTGTGTTAGATCCTTCGACATCCTTCTTCAATTTTACCCGGATCGGTCTAGATTTGCATATAGCTGCCATATAGACCGATCCTCCGATTTAGAGTCTTAGGCCCATAAAAGCCACATTTATCATCCGATTTCACTGAAATTTGGGACAGTGAGTTGTGTTAGATCCTTCGACATCCTTCTTCAATTTGGCCCAAATCGGTCCAGATTTAGATATAGCTGCCATATAGACCGATAACTCGATTTAAGGTTTTGGGCCCATAAAAGACGCATTTATTGTCCGATGTCGCCCAAATTTGGGACAGTGAGTTGTGTCAGACCCTTCGACATCCTTCTTTAATTTGGCCCAGATCGATCGAGATTCGGATATAGCTGCCATATAGACCGATTCCCGATTAAGGGTCGTAGGCTTATAAAAGTCACATTTGTTGTCCGCTTTTGCAGTAATTTGGGACACTGAGTTGTGTTAGGCCTCTCAACATCTCTCTTTAATTTGGCCCAGATCGGTCTAGATTTGAATATAGCTGCCATATCTCTCTTATTACATGATTTGGCTGAAATTTTGCATTAAGTGTTTTGTTATTACTTCCAACAACTGTGCCATGTATGGTCTAAATCGGTCCATAACCTGATATAGCTACGATATAAACCTGTCTCCTGGTTGTACTTTTTACGCTTCTAGAGGGCGCAACTATTATCCAAGCCAAATATGACCCCAACCGATTCATGATAGGAAATAGGAAATTTAATTTAAAGATAACATCTTTTGGTTCGTTTTCATTGCTAAAATCCTACGAATAAAGAAAATTCTTTAATTTTCCACCAAATTTTTTTCAGTGTATGTATTAGAACAAGCAAACGCACTGACTAGATAAGCACACTGCCTATTCTGTAGTGGTGTCTATAAAAAGTCTCTCTATGAAATAATGTGATTTTTATGACATCAAAGATTTGATCTCCATTTAATGTGATCGCCTTAGTGAAGACATTTGCAACTACCGTCAGGCTTCACAAGCAAAAAGAAAAAAACGCAACCAAACATCACCAATCTCAACTTCTTGACAACACTGTCATATGGTAATGTCGCATGGCCAAGAAAAGCTATCAATTAAGACGTTGCTTCTTCGAAATCACACTTTTGCCAGTGAGAGAGGGATCGACAAGATTAGGTTGACAAAGCAAAGGACCTTAGTGTTAAAATTTGCTTATCTCCATCGCAACAGAAACACACACTCAACTGCACATTCAAATCAAGTGCTGGCAATGATGGTCTTTGAGTTGGTGGTGTTGGTCATTTGATTTTATGTCCTACACATGAGGTAATCGTAAAACGTGTTATCGTTAATTATACGATCAATATAACTTAATTATCGCCAAAGTGTTTGTGGTTGGGACTTCGGCTTAGAGTCCTATGCGCTCGCTCTCTGTTTTTTGATTTTAGTGCTTTAAGGGAGCTCTGGGCATTTGGCTTCAATCTTCGTGTGTTAGAAGTTATCTGCCGAACTGAATGTCACACCTTCTGTTGAATGCTTTTATGGCAGTAGACCCAATTCAATTGTTTTAATGGATCCCTTGTCCGCAGTCCGTTAAGTTTAATGATCAGTAATTAAAAGCTATTTACTTAGATGGTTGACTATTATTCGAAGAATCCTCCTCTACTTCTTAACATCCTCAAGTGCTGTGATTTGACAGAGCACATGCGTGACCACCAAATTACCATTCAGCTGGCGAAAGAAAACAAATAAATTACTCGACATAAATTAATTCAGTTTCTTTTGTTTATATGTGTATTAGGGAAGGGAACGAGTATGGTGTATATTTCAGCAGGTCTTTTAGCAAATAAAGTGAGATTTTGGGTTTAAAATCAAACACATTACCTAAATACCTTTGAAATAACAGAAAATCAAAAGTAAGGGATGACATAAAAACAAGTAAAAAGGCGTTAAGTTCGGCCGGGCCGAACTTTGGAGACTCAACACCTCGGGTATGTATATGTAAACCATCTTTCATCAAAATCCGGTGAAAATTGCATACCTTATATAGAAATATGTTCCGATTTGGAGAAAATACTAATTTGCACAAGTCATTGTCCAATTAAGTATAACAAAATATTGGTCTTTTTAGTAGCTGGGCCAAACCGGAGGGCCTAACACAACTCACTGTCTAAAATTTCAGCGACATCGGACAATAAATGCGCCTTTCATGGCCCCAAAACCTAAAACCGAGAGATCGGTCTATATGGCAGCTATATCTAAATCTGGACCGATTCAGGCCAAATTGACGAAGGATGTCGAAGGGCCCAACACAACACACCGTCCCAAATATCAGAAAAATCGGATAATAAATGCAACTTTTATGGGCCTAAGACCCTAAATCGGCGGATCGGTCTATGTGGCAGCTATATGCAAAACTGGACCGATGTAAGCCAAATTGAAGAAGAATGTCGAAGGGCCTACACGAACTCACTTTCCCAAATTTCAGCAAAATCGGATAATAAGTGTGGTTTTTATGGGCCTAAGACCCTAAATCGGAGGATTGGGATATATGACAGCTATATCCAAATCTGGACCGATCTAGGCCAAATTGACGAAGGATGTCGAAGGGCTCAACACAACTCACTGTGCGTAATTTCAGCAAAATCGGATAATAAATGCGACTTTTATGGGCCTAAGACCCTAAATCGAGAGATCGGTCTATATGGCAGCTATATGCAAAACTGGACCGATGTAAGCCAAATTGAAGAGGAATGTCGAAAGACCTAACACAACTCACTGTCCTAAAATTTGGCAAAATCGGACAAAAAATGCGCCTTTTATGGGCGCAAGACCTTAAATCGAGAGATCGGTCTATATGACAGCTATATCCAAATCTAGACTGATCTGGGCCAAATTGATGAAGGATGTCGAAGGGCTCAACACAACTCGCTGTCCCAAATTTCGCTGAAATCGGACAATAAATGCGTTTTTTATGGCCGAAAAACTTAAAACCGATAGATCAGTCTATATGACAGCTATATGCAAATCTGAACCGATCAAGGCCAAACTGACGAAGGATGTCGAAGGGCCTAACACAACTCACTGTCTCAAGTTTTATCGACATCGGACAATAAATGCGCCTTTTATGGGCCTAAAACCTTAAACCGAGAGATCGTTCTATATGACAGCTATATCCAAATCTGAACCGATCAAGGCCAAATTAAAGAAAGATGTCGAAAAGCCTAACTAAACTCACTGCCCACCATTTTGGCAAAATTGAGCAATAAATGCGCCTTTTATGGGAGCAAGACCCTAAATCGAGAAATCGGTCTATATGACAGCTATATCCAAATCTGGACCGATCTGAGCCAAACTGACGAAGGATTTCGAAGGGCCTAACACAACTCACTGTCCTAAATTTCAGCAAAATCGAATAATAAATGTGGTCTTTATGGGCCTAAGACCCTAAATTGGAGGATCGGTCTATGTGGCAGCTATATGCAAATTTGGACCGATCTGGGCCAAATTGACGAAAGATGTCGAAGCGCCTAAGAAAACTCACTGTCTAAAATTTCAGCAAAAGCCGACAATAAATGCGCTTTTTATGGGCCCAAAACCTTGAATCCAAAGATCGGTCTATATGGCAAATATATCCAAATCTGGACCCATCCGTGGCATATTGCAGAAAAATGTTGAGGGGCGTAACTTAATTCACTGTCCCTAATATTAGCAAAATCGGATAATAAATGTGGCATTTATGGGCCTATGACCCAAAATCGGAGGATCGGTCTCTATGACAGCTATATCCAAATCTGGACCGATCTGGGCCAAATTAACGAAGGATGTCGAGGGGCTTAACTTAACTCACTGTCCCAAATGTTAACAAACTCGGGTAATAAATGTGGCTTTTATGTGCCAAAGACCCTAAATCGGCGGATCGGTCTATATGGCAGCTATATGCAAATCTGAACCGATCTGAGCCAATTTGAAGAGGGATGTCGAAGGGCTTTACACATTTCATTTTTCCAAATTTCACCAAAATCGGTTAAGAATTGTGGCTCTTAAGGGCCAAGGACCCGAAATCGGCGGATTGGTCTATATGGGGGCTATACGGTGGTGGGTATAACAAATAAGAGCGTGCTAAGTTCGGGCGGGCTGATTCGTAAATACGCTCCACCATGAATGACTAATTTCGTCATTCTGTTTGTATCACCTCGAAATATACGTCTGAGACTCCATAAGGTATAAATATTCCAGATCGTCATGTAATTTTAAGTCGATCTAGCCATATCCGTCTGTCTGTCCGTCCGTCCGTCTGTCTGTCTGTCCGTCCGTCCGTCTGTCTGGCTAAAGCACGCTAACTTTCGAAGGACTAAAGCTAGCCGCTTGAAATTTCACACAAGTACTTTTTATTAGTGTAGTTCGGTTGGGATTGTAAATGAGCCAAATCGGTCCATGTTTTGATATAGCTGCCATCTAAACCGATCTAGGGTCTTGACTTCTTCAGCCTCTAGAGGGCGCAATTCTTATCCGATCAGAATGAAATTTTGCACGACATGTTTTGATATGATATCCAACAACTGTGCCAAGTATGCTTTTAATCCGTCCATAACCTGATATAGCTGTCATATAAACCGATTAGGGGACTTGAATTCTTAAGCTTCTACAGGGTGCAGTTCCTATCCGATTTGGCTGAAATTTTGCATGACGTATTTTATCATGACTTTCAACAACTGTGCCAAGTATGGTTCAAATCTGCTTATAACCTGATATAGCTGCCATATAAACCGATCTTGGATCTTTGACTTCTTGAGCCTCTAGAGGGCGCAATTCCTATCCGATTTGGCTGAAATTTTGTGCGACGACTTCTCTCATGACCTTCAACATACATGTTCAATATGATCTGAATCGATCAATAGCTTGCTACAGCTCCCATATAAATCGATCTCTCGATCTTACTTCTTGAACCACCTAAGGCCGCAATTCTTAGTCGAATCGGCTGCCATTTTACACAGGTCTCCAACATATAATTTAATTGTGGTCCGAACCGGACCATATTTTGATATCTCTCTAATAGCAGAGCAAATCGGTTTCTTTTATCCTTTTTGCTTAAGAAGAGATGCCGGGAAAAGTACTCGACAAATGCGATCCATGGTGGAGGGTATATAAGATTCGACCCGGCCGAACGTATCACGCTCTTACTTGCTATAATTTATTGATAATTTTTTACGTCTGCTTCCTGGCAAAATCACTATCACACCAATAATGAACATTCGTCACCTGAACCAACAGCCCCCATAAATAGATTCTTATCCTCACATCTCATCTCAACAAACAAACTGCCCTAAATGGAGTGCAACTATGGCAAGATAAGCCAACAGAAAGTCAAGATAAAATCCCACAAATGGCAACAAAAAAAAAAAAAACTCAACTCAACTGCGATAAAACAAAAAAAAACGGACGAACGACTGACTGTGCGTCGAGTTATCCCTTAGCCTTCTCAAATGCTTCAATAATAATAAAATTTCAATAAATTTTATTTGTGTTGCCATAAATTCGCATAATGGGCCATAATCAATATTTACTCCTTTACAACTGGAACATGTTGAAGGTGCTAAAACAACACACAGACATCCCCCATATACACTTAATATAGGAGCCCATGGACTACGAGTACCTACGAGAGCTTCACATCGGCACCACATTAAGCACAACCTGCCCCGTATTTGTTAAGCAATTCAGCGAAAAGAGAACACATGTTTTAATAACATGTGCAGTTTATTTTATTTCATTTCAGTTCCATTTCAATTCGAATTTAAGGAGGGATCACACACTCAATTCACTCACTCACTCACTCACTCTCACTCACTCTCGTCGGTAGGGACCAGAACACATAAAAAAGCCAATCCCAACGAATGAGTTGGAACAAATCTTTCAATTGCACAAAAATTCATCTTCCCTCATAATGTTGTCGAATGTCTTTCCTTTTTGGCCATACCAGTTGGCGGGGGATGCGCTTGGGGTCCAATAGCGAGCGCTTCAGTAGTTGTGGCGTGAATCTTGAAGTACTTCAAACACGATTTTCGCAAATGTTGGCAATTATTTATCAAACACAGTGCAAAACAAAAACAAAAACTGAAACTGCGAATCGCATTCACATCGACAATAAGAGCGATGTTCAATGGACCCCATCACAAATTGCAGAATGGTCATTGCATTGATGGGGAAATCCTTATTAGCAGAACACCCTATAATGGGCGCTATGGGGGATGCTCTGATTGAATTTAACATGGAACAATGAAGGGAAATTACATTCAATACTCATTAAAAGTTCTTGGCTAAGGTATCTTCCACAAGTAGGTTAGGTTAGGTGAGAGTGGCAGTCCTTTACAGACTCACTTAGACAGTTTTTTAAGTCCACTGTGATACCAGAGTAGCGACAGACCAAGGATAAAGAGGAATGTTAAAGGGACAAACACAACCCACTGTCCCAAATTTCAGCGAAATCGGGCAATAAATGCGCCTTTTATGGTTCCAAGACCTTAAATCGAGAGATAGGCCTATATGGCAGACATATCCAAATCTGGACCGATCTGGGCCAAATTGAAGAAGGATATCGGAGGGACTAAGACAACGCACTGTCCCAAATTTCAGCTAAATCCGATAATAAATGTGGTTTTTATGGGCCCAAATCCCTAAATCTGAGGATCAGTCTATATGGCAGCTATATCCAAATCTGGACCGATCTGGGCCAAATTGAAGGTGAATGTTAAAAGGCCTAACAGAACTCACTGTCCCAAATTTCGTCGAAATCGGACAATAAATGTGCCTTTCACAGCCCCAAAACCTAAAACCGATAGATCGGCCTATATGGCAGCTATATCCAAATCTGGACCGATCAGGGCCAAATTAAAGAAAGATATCGAAGGGCTTAACACAACTCACTGCCTTAAATTTCAGCAAAATCGGATAATAAATGTGGCTTTTAAGAGCTCAAGACCCTCAATCGAAGGATCGGTCTATATGGCAGCTATATCCAAATTTGGACCGATCTGTGCCATATTGCAAAAGTATGTCAAGGGGCTTAATATAACTCACTGTCCCAAATTTCGGCGACATTGGACAATAAATGCGACTATTATGGGCCCAAAACCTTAAATCGAGAGATCGGTCTATATGGCAGCTATATCCAAATCTAGACAGATCTGAGCCATATTCACGAAGAATATCGAAGGGCTTAACATAACTCACTGTCCCAAATTTCAGCAGAATCGGATAATAAATGTGGCTTTTATGGGCCCAAACCGTAAATCGATATGAGCCAAATTGAAGACGAATGTTAAAAGGCCTAACAGAACTCACTGTCCCAAATTTTGACCAAATTGAACAATAAATGCGACATTGATGGACCTAAGACCCTAGATCGGAATATCGATCTCTATGGCGCTATATCCAAATCTGGACCGATCCGAGCCATATTGACGAGGAATGTCGAAGGGCCTAACACAACTCACTGTCCCAAATTTCAGCTAAATCGGATAATAAATGTGGCTTTTATGGGCCTAAGACCCTAAATCGGAGGATCGGTCTATATGGCAGCTATATCCAAATCTATACCGATCTGAGCCAAATTGAGAAAGGAAGTCAAAGGGCCTAACATAACTCACTGTCTCAATTTTCAGCAAAATCGGATAATAAATGTGGCTTTTATAGGCCTAAGACCCTAAATTGGAGAATCGGCCTGTATGGGGGCTATATGAAGATGTAGTCCGATATAGCCCATCTTCGAACTTAACCTGCTTATGGACAAAAAAGAATCTGTGCAAAGTTTCAGCTCAATATCTCCATTTTCGAAAACTGTAGCGTGATTTCAACTGACAGACGGCCGGACATGTCTAGATCGTCTTAGATTTTTACGCTGATCAAGAATATATATACTTTATAGGGTCGGAAATGGATATATCGTTGTGTTGCAAACGGAACGACAAAATGAATATACCCTCATCCCTCGGTGGTGGGTATAAAAAATGCAATTTGTATTTGTTTGTTTGTTCCGTATAGACTTAAAAACGGCTGAACCGATTACAGATTATGTTGGTTGATCTGGAAGAAAAAAATGCTACGTAATTTTTTGATATCCCCCTTACCTCAAAAGTACTAACAAAAAATAAAAGTTTAGCAATCGGGACAATATGGGATTCAAATGAAAGGTATTCAAGAGTAGAGTACAAATTTCATAACAAAAGTTGGGTCCAAGTACCTGGGGGGCCGCCCCAGCCCCAAAACCCCTTAAAATTGGTTTATTTCACCATCATGACAATATGGGACTCAAATGAAAGGGTTTTGGGAGTAGATTACGAATATGGTCAGAAAGTAAGAATAGGCTCTATAATTTGTTGATATCGGAAGGGGGCGGACCCTCCCCGTTACCTCAAAATCACAAGTGGACCGATAAATACAATATGGATATCAAATGGTAGATATTGAAGAGTAGAATACGAATACGGTATTAAAAATTCGGCCGATTTAGGGCCTTAGGCCCACAAAAGCCACATTTATTATCCGATTTTGCGGAAATTTGGGACAGTGTGTTGTGTTAGGCCCTTCGACATTCTTCGTCAATTTGGCCTAGATCGGTCCAGATTTGGATATACCTACCATATCGACCGATCCTCCAATTTAGGGTCTTAGGCCCATAAAGCCACATTTATTATTCGATTTTGCCGAAATTTATGACAGTGAGTTGTGTTTAGCCCTTCGACATCCTTCGTCAATTTGGCTCAGATCGGTGCAGATTTGGATATAGCTGCCATATAGACCGATCCTCCGATTTAGGGTCCTAGGCCCATAAAAGCCATATTTATTATTCGATTTTGCTCAAACTTGAAACAGTTTGTTGCCTTTGGCCCTCCGACATCCTCCGTCAATATGGCTCAGATCGGTTCAGATTTGGATATAGCTGCCATATAGACCGATCTCTCGATTTAAGGTCTTGCGCCCATAAAAGGCGCATTTATTCTCCGATTTTGTCGAAGTTTAGGACGGTGGGTTGTATTGAGCCCTTCGTGATCCTTCGTTAATTTGGCCCAGATCGGTCCAGATTTGGATACAGCTGCCATATAGACCGATCCTCCGATTTAGGGTCTTAGGCCCATAAAAGCCACATTTATTATTCGATTTTGCTGAAATTTAGAGCAGTGAGTTGTGTTGAGCCCTCCGACATACTTCTGTAATATGGCAAAGATCGGTCCAGATTTGGATATAGCTGCCATATATACCGATCTTCCGATTTAGGGTCTTAGGCCCATAAAAGCCACATTTATTATCCGATTTTGCTGAAATTTGGGAAGGTGAGTTGTCTAAGGCCCTTTAACATATATCTTCAATTTGGTCCTAATCGGTTCAGTTTTGGATATAGCTGCCATATAGACCGATCCTCCGATTTAGGGTCTTAGGCCCATAAAAGCCACATTTATTATTCGATTTTGCTGAAATTTAGGGCAGTGAGTTTCGTTGAGCCCTTCGACATACTTTTGCAATATGGCAAAGATCGCTCCAGATTTGGATATAGCTGTCATATATACCGATCTTCCGATTTAGGGTCTTAGGCCCATTAAAGCCATATTTATTATCCGATTTTGATGAAATTCAAGACAGTGAATTGTGTAAGGCCCATCGACATCCTTCGATAATTTGGCTCATATCGGTCCAGATTTGGATATAGCTGCCATATAGATCGATCCTCCGATTTATGAAGTAAGGCCCATAAAAGCCACATTCATTATCCGATTTTGCTGAAATTTGGGACAGTGAGTTGTGTTAGGCCCTTTGACATATTTCTTCAATTTGGTCCAGATCGGTTCAGATTTGGATATAGCTGCCTTATAGACCGATTTCTTGACTTATGATTTTGGGCCCATAAAATGCTCATTCATTGTCCAATGTCGCCGAAATTTGGAACAGTGAGTTAAGTTAAGCCCCTTGACATACTTCTACAATATCGCACAGATCGGTCCAGATTTGGATATAGCTGCCATATAGACCGATATCTAGGTTTTAGGTTTTGGGGCCATAAAAGACGCATTTATTGTCCGATGTCGCTGAAATTTGCGACAGTGAGTTTGGTTAGGCTCTTCGATGTCCTTCTTCAATTTTGCCCAGGTCGGTCCAGATTTGAATATAGCTGTTATATTGACCGATCTCGCGATTTAAGGTTTAGGGCCCATAAAAGAGGCATTTATTGTCCGATTTCGCCGAAATTTGGGACAGTGCTTTGTGTTAGGCTCTTCGACATGTTTATGTAACTTGGACCAAATCGGTCCAGATTTGGATATAGCTGCCATGTAGACCGTTATCTCGATTTAAAGTCTTGGCCTCATAAAAGGCGCATTTATAATCTGATTTCACTGAAATTTGACACAGTGACTTATGTTCGGCTTTTCGACATCCGTGTCGTATATAGTTCAGATCGGTATGAGGTATGTGAGTATAAAGTATGAAATTTTCGCCGAATTTTGATGAAAGGTGGTTTACATATATACCCGAGGTGGTGGGTATCCAAAGTTCGGCCCGGCCGAACTTAACGCCTTTTCACTTTTTTCGGTTCATAAAGTCGAATTGAAAGACCACTTTATACGGCAGCTGTATCCAAATTTGTCCCGGTATGGACCATTTGCAACCCACCCTCAGATCTGTATTTGTGCGAAGTAGCTATGCAAAATTTCAAGTTAATATCTCTAGTTCGCTCTTACGCTATACTGATTTCTACTGACCGTTGGGACAGATATGTCCAGATCGCTTTAAAAGCTTGAAGAGTTCAAGGATTTACACTTTAGGGTCACAGATCAATATCACGAGGTGTTACAAATGGAACATCTTAGGGGGCTGGGTAATACTTCTAGTCATCCTACTCCCCTTTCGTTGCATTTATAATCCTAACCTAATTTGTCTCATCTCATCTTTAAGGCTAAACAAAGTCGTTCATTATCTGATGAATTCAACTGAACTCGGCGTTGCTATTATTCCTGTACTTGGTTAGTAGATTTATTTACTACTTTGATGTCATTTGTTTTGTTGTTGTTGTTTTTTTTTATTTTTTTATATGACTTCAAGTTTAGATCCCCTTGGTTGCGTCTTCCCCTACTGCTGGCCATTGGAATGCCAAAAAATTACAAAAAGCGTGAACGCTTATGTCGAAGATGGGGCTGAACTTTAGCAAACAATTGAGCAGTGAGCATCAAGATTTATGAGTCATGTTCGGACATTTGATGTAAGCCAAGTTAACCAAAGTGTTAAGCAATAATTCTTTAAAGCAAACAACACAAAAATTTGTGTTTTCTTATAGAAATTTGTTCAAGCATTCAAGCCGGCTCAAAGGCGATAGCCAATAAAATAAAAGAGGCTGAGATGCTGGATTAGATGTTATTCTAACTCTAGACCTTATGGATCAATTCGGAAGGTTTCTATTTTAAGTTTTTTTGGAAAATGGAAGTGATACTTCAAACAAGCTTTTCAATTTTCTTTGTTAAGACTCTATAAACAACCAATGGTTTGGTTGGATATTTTAAGCTTTTCTTGCTGAACATTGTAAAATTCCATGTTCTTCAGTGCAGCGGAAATTCAAACTCCTATGTAACCATAATTCATACTTAGCTGATTACTTGTAAACAGTCTCTGGTCAAATAATGTTAGGATTTTGACTTGCCCAAAAAAAAAAAAGAGTTTTCTTTCAAAAATTTCATTTCGAAATTTATGGGTTTGCCATTTCCTCGAGCAATGGTAACGGCAAGGGATTTTCCGACTTTTTCTTTACCTCACTTGGACACTTTGGCAAAATGGTCTTCTTCGAGCTGCAAAGAGCAAACCGTAAATTTTCTTTATTTTTTCTTTCTGGCTGTTTTTTTTTTTTCAATTTCTAAAATTTGAGTTCTCCACATGATTCTTCCAGTTGTTGTGTGCTCTTTTGGTTTTTGTTTGCTTTGTTTTTAGCTGTTGTAGTCCACCAGACACCAAAAGGCAATTCATCAGCAAATAGTTTGCCTTGGTGACCCACTAAAGGCCATAATTCAAATGGAAATGACATGTGACTACTCCGACTCACAGCCCGACAGAGTGCCCGTTTGGGTCTTTAACATGGGCATTGAAATGATTATGGCTAGCTGACTTACTGGCTTGGCCAACAACAACAACATTCAACAACAACAACGACAAGAGCATTTCCAATTGACACTGTGCGCATGCGTAGAACCTTTCGCGCTTGTGCGCTGTTATAACAAAACAAAAACTGGTGCTTCACAGCAATCACTGCAGAAAACAAAGAACAACAAACACAGCATCATAACACAAAACAACGCCTTCTGTTGTTCAAATATAAAAATTTATTTTCTTACAAGAATTATTTAAATGTAAGAAACGTAAAACAAAAAAAAAAAAAGTAAACAGGCGATGAGTTCGGCCGGGCCGAACTTTGGATACCCACCACCTCGGGTATATACGTAAACCAGCATTCATCTAAATTCGGTGAAAATTTCATACCTTATGTCCCATATCAGTTATATCAAAATATGTTCCAATTTGGACCAAATACTAATAAGTACAGTAGCTTTATATAAAAATAAACCGGCGTGAACCATATACGACACGGATGTCGAAAAGCCTAACATAAGTTACTGTGCCAAATTTCAGTGAAATCGGATTATAAATGCGATTTTTGTGGGGCAAAGACGTTAAATCGAGATACCGGTCTACATGGCAGCTATATCCAAATCTAGACCGATTTGGGCCAAATTGCACAAATATATCGAAGAGCCTAACACAAAGCACTATCCCAAAATTCGGCGAAATCGGACATTAAATGCCTCTTTTATGGTCCCAAAACCTCAAATCAAGAGATCGGTCTATATGGCAGCTATATCCAAATCTGGACCGATCTGTGCCAAATTGCAGAAGAATGTCAAGGGGCTTAACACAACTCATTGTCCCAAATTTCGGCGACATCGGACAATAAATCCGCCTTTTATGGGCTCAAAACCTTAAATCGAGAGATCGGTCTATATGGCTGCTATATCCAAATCTGAACCGATCTGAGCCAAATTGGCAAAGGATGTCGAAGAGCCTAAGATAACTTACTGTCCGAAATTTCAGCAAAATCGGATAATAAATGTGGCTTTTATGGGCCTAAAACCCTAAACCGAAGGATCGGTCTATATGGCAGCTAAATCCAAAACTGGACCGATCTTGGCCAAATTGGCAAAGAAAGTCGAAGGGTCTAATACCACTCACTGACCTAAATTTCAGCAAAATTGGATTATAAATGTGGCTGTTATGGGCCTAAATCCCTAAATCGGCGGATCGGTCTATATGGCAGCTAAATCCAAATTTGAACCGATCTGGGCCAAATTGGCGAAGGATGTCGAAGGGCCTAATTCTACTCACTGTCCCTAATTTCAGCAAAATCGGATAAGAAATGTGGCTTTTATGGACCTAAGACCCTAAATCGGCGGATCGGTGTATATGGCAGGTATATTCAAATCTGGACCGACCTGGGACATATTGAAGATTGATGTCGAAGGGCCTAACACAACTTACTGTCCCAAATTTCAGCGTCATCGGACAATATATGCGCCTTTTATGGCCCCAAAACCTAAAACCGAGAGATCGGTTTTTATGGCAGCTATATCCAAATCTAAACCGATCTGGGCCAAATTGAAGAGAGATGTCGAGTGGCCTATCACAACTCACCGTCCCAAATGTCAGCAAAATCTAATAAAAAATTTGGCTTTTATGGGCCTAAGACCCTTAATGGGAGGATCGGTCTATATGACAGCTATTTCCAAATCTAATTCGATCTGTGCCATATTGCAAAAGTATGTCGATGGGGCGACATCGGTCAATAAATGTACATTTTATGGCTCAAAGCCTTAAATCAAGAGATCGAACTATATGGCAGCTATATCCAAATCTGAACCGATCTGTGCCATATTACAGAAGTATGTCGAAGGGCTTAACTCAACTCGCTGTCCCAAACTTCGGCGACATCAGACAATAAATGCTCATTTTAAGGGCTCAAAGCTTTCAATCGAGAGATCGGTCTATATAGCAGCTATATTCAAATCTGGACTGATCTGGACCAAATTGAAAAAGGATGTCGAGAATCTCAACACAACTCACTGTCCCAAATTTCGGCTTCATCGGACAATAAGTGCGCCTTTTATGGGCCCAAAACCTTAAATCGAGAGATCGGTCTATAAGGCAGCTATATTCAAATCTGGCCCGATCTGGGCCAAATTGACAAAGGATATCGAAGGGCCTAACACAACTCGCCGTCCCAAATTTCAGCAAAATCGAATAATAAATGCGCCTTTTATGGTCCTAAGACCCTAAATCGGCGGTCTATATGGCAGCTATATCCAGATTTGGATATAGCTGCTAGGCCAAATTGAAAAAGTATGTCGAGGGGGCTTAACTTAACTCACTGTCCCAAATTTCGGCGATATCGGACAATAGATGCATCTTGTATGGGCCCAAAACCTTAAATCGAATGATCGTTACGGCAGCTATATCCAAATTTGGACCGATCTAGGCCAAACGGAAAGACGAACGGACAGACGGACGGACAGACGGACGGACAGACGGACGGACAGACGGACGGACAGACGGACGGACAGACGGATGGACAGACGGATGGACAGACGGACGGACAGACGGATGGACAGACGGACGGACAGACGGACGGACAGACGGAAGGACAGACGGACGGACAGACGGACGGACAGACGGACAGACAGACAGACAGACGGACGGACAGACGGACGGGCGGACATGCAGACGCACAGACGGATGGACAGACGGACGGGCGGACGGACAGACGGACGGACATGGCTACATCGTCTTAGATTTTTACGACGATCAAGAATTTATATGCTTATATGCAAACGGAATGACAAAATGAATGTACCCCCATCCATCGGTGGTGGGTATAAAAAGTAACATTCCAAGATGGTTTGTAAGGTTATTTAACTAAGGTACACTTTTGTCTTGTCCCAAAGTCAATTTCCTATCTTTCACCAATGTTTTGAACTGAGGATTTATTAACCCTCCGTTTAAAATAAAAAATCTTTAATATCAAGAAAAATATCTTTTACCAAAGGGAATGTTTCCTTAAAAAGTTGAAAAATGTATCATCTTTAAATTAAGTTTGCTTATCTTTGGCTCGAATCTTTAAAATTAGAACAACAATATTGTCAGTGCAGAAAAACAGAGAACCCTTAAATAATTGAGGAAAAGCCATGTCATCCACAAGAGTTTAACATGGCATTGGAAAGGTTTTTGAAAACTACGCTTAAAGAACCGTAACCTGAACCAGAACCATGGTCTTCTTATAACAATTGGTTATGCTCTGTATATATGGATTATTGACTGGAGTCTTAAATAAGACTTCTCTTGGTCTCATTGCAAAAAACGTTTCCTTAGTAGAAGATTTTCGCGATATCTATATGCCACCAAAAAAATGTACAGCGATTTTTGCGGTGTTTCCACCAAACCTTCATCAACCACACAGCTGATTTCTAAACGGTGGGGACATTTGTCACCAATGGTGTCAACAGTTTCATAGGAACTTATATTCCATCTTTTGTTTCAGTTCCATCGTCTTATCATACAATTCGACAAAAAGCAGCTATTGGGTTGCCCAAAAAATAATTGCGGATTTTTCATATAGTCGGCGTTGACAAATTTTTTCACAGCTTGTGACTCTGTCATTGCATTCTTTCTTCTGTCAGTTATCAGCTGTTACTTTCAGCTTGCTTTAGAAAAAAAGTGTAAAAAAAGTATATTTGATTAAAGTTCATTCTAAGTTCTATTAGAAAAGCATTTACTTTCTTTTAAAAAATCCGCAATTACTTTTTGGGCAACTCAATATTTAACATTTCAAGTTCGTTTCTTAAGTCTTTTGTTTTTGTAACTCGAAACTTAAAGTCTACCAGATTATGCTTGTCCCGAATGTAGGGTGCTGCATAAAGGAAACCAAAATGTTGTAAAAATATGACGGCGCCTAAACAGTGATCAAGACTTGAACTAATTGTTGGACATTTTTCTGTTTGGTTGCATTGCAACAACAAACATTTGTTCGCATTGTTGTTGCAGCAATGCAATGCGAATATGTGTCAGATCAAAATGTAGGCGTTTTTTCCTTTGTTAAACTCATTTTGAGACAAGAAACAAACCCAACAGATTTGTGCAAGAAAACGAACAAACCTTAAACAACATCAACCTTGAGAGCAAAAACAACAAATCCAGTGACTGAACAGTCTAGAAAGAAATAATGAATGTCTTTCAATGTTTCATACAACAAGAGGAGAAAAACAAAGCCGTAGCAGCAGTAGCAACAACAACACCAATAGGAAAATAAAAAGAAAAAGCCCTTAAACTATGACTACTGTTTGGGCAAACCTTAAAAGCAAAATCTCCCCCCCTCCTTTGAAGTTCGGATACATCATTACAACACCTCCCAAGCACAAGATCAAAAGATTTATGATGAGCTCACCATAATAAGGCGGCAACTGAAAATGAAAGCAAATGAAGAATGAAAAGCATCAAAATTAAAAAAAAAAAAAATTCCAAAAGCTTTTGGGGGGCCAAATTATCGACGAAATACAGACCCTTTGGCTCCAAAAAAAAAACCACATCTCATGCCATTCCAAACCAAACCCTACCGAATGATGATGATGATGATGATCGATCATTAATGAGCGAATGCACCTCAAGCCACTGAGCAAAAGTGGATTCCGAGACTGCCATAAATACTTGTTCACTGTTAAGTTCGTTCATTCGTTCGATCGTTCGTTCGTTCAGTCGTTCATATTAAGTGATTTGTTGAACGATGTTATTGTTTTATATCATTAATGTCAATTGGAGTTGCTTTATTTGTTGTTGCTGATTTTGTTGTAACTGCTGTTGTTTGTTGTGATGACTTGTAAGTGTGCAATAATCATAAAAATTATATTTAAAACTTATTAAAATTATTCTCATTTTATGACTTGTTTTGGCTGATTGCCTGGTTCACTTGCCGCTTGCAAAGCGTGTATTGTTGGATTTTTTCACTCAAACGGGTACTCCAAATTAAATTATGGCGCTATTGTTAACCAAGTTAAAACGATCATAACTTTAAGCATGACAGAATTTTTTTTTGGATGAATTTGGACTTTTTTTGGAAGATGAACCAATAGTCGTCGGTCATTTCACAAATTGCAGGAAATCGATTACAAAAGTCTTTATAAAATTGCATATTAGACGAAAGAGATTAAGAATTGTTCCATCCCAATCCAAGAATAAGTAACAAGTAAAAGCGTGCTAAGTTCGGCCGGGCCGAATCTTACATACCCTCCACCATGGATCGCATTTGCCGAGTTCTTCTCCCGGCATCTCCTCTTAGGCAAAAAAGGATATAAGAAGAGATTTGCTCTGCTATTAGATCGATATCAAGATATGGTCCGGTTTGGACCACAATTAAATTACATGTTGGAGACCTGTGTAAAATGTCAGCCAATTCGAATAAGAATTGCGCCCATTGGGGGCTCAAGAAGTAAAATAGAGAGATCGATTCATATGGGAGCTGTATCGGGCTATAGACCGATGCATATCATAATAAACACGTATGTTGATGGTCATGAGAGGATCCATCGTACAAAATTTCAGGCGAATCGGATAATAATTGCGCACTATAGAGGCTCCAGAAGTCAAGACCCAAGATCGGTTTATATGGCAGCTATATCAGGTTATGGACCGATTTGAACCATACTTGGCACAAATGTTGGATATCATAACAAAACACGTCGTGCAAAATTTCATTCTAATCGGATAAGAATTGCGCACTCAAAAGGCTCAAGAAGTCAAGACCCAAGATCGGTTGATATGGCAGCTATATCAGGTTATGGACCGATTTGAACCATACTTGGCACAAATGTTGGATATCATAACAAAACACGTCGTGCAAAATTTCATGCCAATTGGATAAAAATTGCGCATTATAGAGGCTCAAGAAGTCAAGACCCAAGATCGGTTTATATGGCAGCTATATCAGGTTATGGACCGATTTGAACCATACTTGGCACAAATGTTGGATATCATAACAAAACACGTCGTGCAAAATTTCATTCCAATCGGTTAAGAATTGCGCACTTTAGAGGCTCAAGAAGTCAAGACCCAAGATCGGTTTATATGGCAGCTATATCAGGTTATTGACCGATTTGAACCATACTTTGCACAAATGTTGGATATCATAACAAAACACGTCGTGCAAAATTTCATTCCAATCGGATAAGAATTGCGCACTCAAAAGGCTCAAGAAGTCAAGACCCAAGATCGGTTTATATTGCAGCTATATCAGGTTATTGACCGATTTGAACCATGCTTTGCACAAATGTTGGATATCATAACAAAACACGTCGTGCAAAATTTAATTCCAATTGGATAAAAATTGCGCACTTTAGAGGCTCAAGTAGTCAAAACCCAAGATCGGTTTATATGGCAGCTATATCAAAACATGGACCGATATGGCCCATTTACAATACCAACCGACCTACACTAATAAGAAGTATTTGTGCAAAATTTCAAGCGGCTAGCTTTACACCTTCGGAAGTTAGCGTGCTTTCGACACACAGACGGACGGACGGACTTGGCTAGATCGACATGAAATGTCGCGACGATCAAGAATATATATACTTTATGGGGTCTCAGACGAATATTTCAAGTAGTTACAAACAGAATGACGAAATTAGTATACCCCCCATCTTATGGTGGAGGGTATAAAAAGGCGTTATGTTTGGCCGCACCGAACTTTGGATAACCACCACCTCGGGTACATATGTAAACCACCTTTCTTCAAAATCCGGTAAAAAATGCATACCTTATGCACCATAGCTGCTATCTAGAAATACTAGCCGAACCGGGTTCGCCCGCTGCGACTTCTTTAACTCTCGAATATCTTTTTAGGGTGGGGACACTTCGCCCTGAATGCGGATATTGAGTTCGTGCCATTGTAGCCTATGACGCTGAACGCATTCGAATCCTGGCGAGAACATCGGACAAAGCGGTGTTTATGCCCCCTTGATGTTGGCGACATTGTACCTCGCGTATAATGCCATGCAAGGTCATTTAGAAAATTTTTCCCAAGGAGGTGTCGCACTGCGGGACACCGTTCGGACTCGGCTATAAAAAAAACGACCCTTCACATTGAGTTTAAACTTGAATCCGAAAGCAGTCATTGATGTGTGAGAATTTACCCCTTCTGGGTTACTGGTGGTTATGTTCTGCCCTGGATAATGATCTCATTAGAGAAGGGATGGCAACTTCCAAATTCCTTTCATTTGAATTCTTATATTGCCACGGCCGGTAAATATGAACCCTACGGAGGGTGTTTTGGGGCTGGGGGGCGACCACCGGCACTTTGCACTGCATAGAGATATGAAATTCGTTCTGTATTCCCAATGGCAATGAAGTGCCGTTTAGAGGGTGCTTTAGGTTGTATCCCAAAACACTTGGCTCCAAAATTGGATATTAAATTCCTTTTTGAGCCGAAATGAGTCGAAACTTTGCACTGATTCTTTTTTTTTTTTTTGTCCATAAGCAGGTTAATTTCGAAGATGGGCTATATCGGAATATATCTTGATATAGCCCCCATATAGACCGATCCACCGAATTAGGGTCATAGGCCCATAAAAGCCACATTTATTATCCAATTTGCTGAAATTTGGAAAAATGAGTTGTCTTAGGCCCTTCGACATCCTCAGATCGGTTCAGATTTGGATATAGCTGCCATATAGACCGATCCTCCGATTTAGGATCTTAGGCCCATAAAAGCCACATTTATTTTCCGATTGTGCTGAAATTTGGTACAGTGAGTTGTGTTAGGCCCTTCGACATCCTCCGTTAATTTGGTTCAGATCGGTTCAGATTTGGATATAGCTGCCATATAGACCGATCCTCCGATTTAGGATCTTAGGCCCATAAAAGCCACATTTATTTTCCGATTGTGCTGAAATTTGGTACAGTGAGTTGTGTTAGGCCCTTCGACATCCTCCGTCAATTTGGCTCAGATCGGTGCAGATTTGGATTTAGCTGCCATATAGACAGATCCTCCGATTTAGGGTCTTAGGCCCATAAAAGCCACATTTATTATCCAATTTTGTGGAAATTTGTGACAGTGAGTTGTTTTAGGCCCTTCGACATCCTTCGTCAATATGGCTCAGATCGGTTCAGATTTGGATATAGCTGCCATATAGACCGATCCTCCGATTTAGGGTCTTAGGCCCATAAAAGCCAAATTTATTATCCAATTTTGCTGAAATTTCGGACAGTGAGTTGTTGTGAGCCCTTCGACATCCTCCGTCAATATGGCTTAGATCGGTCCAGATTTGGATATAGCTGTCATATAGACCAGTCTTCCGATTTAGGGTCTAAGGCCCATAAAACACGCATTTATTGTCTGATGTCGCCGAAATTTGGGACAGTGAGTTAAGTTAAGCCCCTTGACATACTTCTGCATTATCGCACAGATCGGTTCAGATTTGGATATAGCTGCCATATATACCGATCCTCCGATTTTGGGTCTAAGGCCCATAAAAGCCACATTTATTATCCAATTTTGCTGAAATTTGGAAAAATGAGTTGTCTTAGGCCCTTCGACAGTCTCCGTCAATTTGGCTCAGATCGGTGCAGATTTGGATTTAGCTGCCATATAGACCGATCCTCCGATTTAGGGTCTTAGGGCCATAAAAGCTACATTTATTTTCCGATTTCGCTGAAATTTGGGTCAGTGAGTTGTGTTAGGGCCTTCGACATCCTTCGCCAATTTGGCTGAGATCGGTCCAGATTTGAATATAGCTGCCATATAGACCGATCTCTCGATTTAAGCTTTTGGCCCCATAAAAGGCGCATTTATTGTCCGATGTCGGCGAAATTTGGGACAGTGAGTTGTGTTAGGCCTTTCGACATCCCTCTCCAATTTCACTCAAATCGGTCCAGATTTGGATATAGCTGCCATATAGACCGATCTCTCGATTTAAGGTTTTGGGCCCATAAAAGGCGCAATTATTGTCCGATGTCGCCGAAATTTGGGTCAGTGAGCTGTGTTAAGCCCTTTAACATCCTTCTTCAATATTGCACAGATCGGTCCAGATTTGGATATAGCTGCCATATAGACCGATCCTCCGATTTAGGGTCTTAGGCCCATAAAAGCCACATTTATTATCCAATTTTGGTGAAATTTGTCTTAGGCCCTTCGACATCCTTCGCCAACTTGGCCAAGATCGGTCCAGATGTAGATATAGCTGCCATATAGACCGATCTCTCTATCTAAGGTTTAAGGTCATAAAAGGCGCATATATTGTCCGATTTCATTGAAATTTAACACTGTGACTTATGTTAGGCTTTTCGACATTCGTGTTGCACATGGTTCAGATCTTGATCTCAGATCAAACTTGTACTTATTAGTATTTGGTGCAAATCGAAACATATTTCGATGTAGCTGCTATGGGGTATAAGGTATGCCTTATTCATCGGATTTTGACGAAAGGTGGTTTACATATATACCCGAGGTGGGGGGTATCCAAAGTTCGGCCCGGCCGAACTTAACGCCTTTTTACTTGTTTTAGACATCATTTATATACCAACCATTCCAATAGTAGAAGGAAGGCTGGGCACTTTTTCCTGTGAAATATAAAATTACTTTCCATATTCTCCCATATCATCACGTATAGGTTCAGAAAGCAATTACTCCTCTATGACTTGGTTTTACAATTTAGCTAAAGGAATTTGAAATCCAAAATGGAACCGTGATATAACTTCCACATGATGCTGTTGTTTCACCTGGTCTCGATCGCAATGAAAATCTGTTTGCAAAAGCCACGACTTCACATCTGTAATGTTGCACAATCGACATTACATGACATTTGAGATAAAACTTTGGCTGTACTCCATAGGTGATCTTGCATTAATCAGATCGCCTTCAAAATTCACCAGCAGTGGCAACAACAACAACAGAACAACAAGTCATTAATAATAAGCAACAGATTAAGGTATTCAACAAGTTATTGATAAATAATTAAACTTGATTCTATTAATAAATTTAACACTTGTGGACAATTTCGCTGCACAACAACAAATGGAACATTTGGACCGGACTGCATCTTAGGCAGAGGCAAACAAATTAAAATTGAAATTGGATGGACAAACTCACAGAAATGAATGAAATAGCCTGCCTGCCTGACGAACACATAGACAGTCATTCACAGTGGCGACAGGCAGCTCATGCACATGAAATATTGACACTGCTGTGATTTTTAATAAATTTCAGAAATTTCAAAAACAAAAAAAGTTGCTGCTCAGAATGTTGCTTTCATATTTTTTTTTTTTGTGAATTGCATGCGATTTTGTGGTGCTATGATGACAGCGATTGACAAGCGAAGTGGGTTTCAAAGCCAAAATTGTTTCTGTATGCATTTGACAGTTGCTCGCTTTATTTGTATATCTGAAATTTCTACCCCTATCAGCCAGCTATCCGTCCATCTGTGTTGTCATTGCCACTATGGCCGCCGTTACTGATGTTTTGTTTATCGTTACGTTACAGTCGCTTGGCTAAGGTGGCTTTGATACACGTTTTAACACTTGTTTTTGGTTTTTTTTTTTGCATGATTTCTGCAAATGTTGACATTTGGCAAACACGAGAAGGTCGACCTGAACGTATTTCATTTTTCATTAAAGTCCTCACACTTGTTATACTGCGGCGGAGGAATGTACTCAAGCGTGTTGTGCATCGCTAGTATTTTTGGCGGGGATTAAGGATAGCGGCAAAAAAATGCTTAACATTCTCAAAGAACAGTGGGTTAAAACCAATTCTTTTGGAATATGATGATAATAAACGGGATTTTCATTTGGTTGAATCAAAGACTTACCTTTTGTTAGCATCATGATCAAATTATACTTACCTTAAGCCGAAATACAAACCAGTAAAGAAAGGCAAAAGTCGGGCGGAGCCGACTATATAATACCCTACACCTACCCTACAATATGAGAGCTTTATCTAAATCTGAACCGACTTTAAAACAGATCGTTTGAAAATTGTTATTACTACGTCCATTCAAGTGCAAATCGGGCGATACATATATATATGGGAGCTATATCTAAATCTGAACCGATTTTGATGATATTTTGCAAATATGTTGAAATCAATAACAAAACAATCCGTGACAAATGTTGTGCAGATCGGTTGCAAATGGTAGCTACTAGGGCCATTTAAGTGCAAATCGAGCGATACATATATATGAGAGCTATATCTAAATCTGAACCGATTTTGATGAAAATTAGCGGATATGTTAAAATCAGTAACAAAACAATCCATGCCAAATTTTGTGCAGATCGGTTGAAAATTTTAGCTACTAGGGCCATTTAAGTGCAAATCGGGTGATACATATATATGGGAGCTATATATAAATCTGAACCGATTTGGATGAAAATTAGCGGATATGTTAAAATCAGTAACAAAACAATCGTTGCTAAATTTTGTACAGACCGGTTGAAAATTAGAGCCACTATGGCCATTTAAGTGTAAATCGGTCGATAAATATAAATGGGAGCTATATCTAAATCTGAACCGATTTTGATGAAAATTTGTGGATATGTTATAATCAGTAACAAAACAATCCATGCCAAATTTTGTGCAGATCGATTGAAAATTGTAGCTACTACGGTCATTTAAGTGCAAATCGGGGGATACATATATATGGGAGCTATATCTAAATCTGAACCGATTTTTATCAAAACCAATATCGTTTGTCATTGAGCCAAGAAGTGATATGTGCAAAATTTCGTGGTGATTGGACAACAAATACGAGCTGCACATTGATTACAAGAATATATGGACTTACAGACGGACAGAAGGACATGGCTAAATCGAATCAGAAAGTGGTACTGAGTCGATCGGTATACTCATCAATGGGTCTAGCTCTTCTCCTTCATAGCGTTGCAAACAAATGCACAAATCTATAATACCCTGTACCAGAGTGGTGGTGTAGGGTATAAAAAGTTTTATTATCAGAAACAAGTAAAATGGCGTTTAGTTCGGCCGGGCCCAACTTTGGACACCCACCACCTTAGGCACATATGTGAACCCCCTTTCGTCAAAATCCAGTGAAAAATGCATACCTTATGCCCCATAGCAGCTATATAGACTATCGTCCGATTTAGACCAAATGCTTATAAGTACAAGTCATTGTTCAACCGAGAGATCGGTCTATATGGCACCTATATCCAAATCTGAACCGATCTGAGCCAAATTGAAGACAAATATCGAAGGGCCCAACACAACTCACTGTCCCAAATTTCGGCGACATCGGATAATAACTGTGGCTTTTATGGGCCTAAGACCCTAAATCGAGAGATCGGTATAAATGGCAGCTATATCCAAATCTGAACCGATCAGGGCCAAAGAGAAGAAAGATGTCGAAGAGCCTGTCCCAAATGTCAGCGAAATCGGATAATAAATGTGGCTTTAATGGGCCCAAGACCCTAAATCGAAGGATCGATCCATATGGCAGCTTTATCCAAAACTGGACCGATCTGGGCCAAATTGACGAAGGATGTCGAAAGGCTCAACGCAACTCACTGTGCAAAATTTAAGCAAAATCGGATAATAAATGTGGCTTTTATGGGCCTAAAACCATAAATCGGAGGATCGGTCTATATAGCAGCTATATCCAAATTTGGATCGATCTGGACCAAATTGACCAAGGCTTTCGAAAGGCCCAACACAACTCAATGTCCCAAATTTCAGCAAAATCGGATAATAAATGTGGCTTTTATGGGCTCAAGATCATAAATCAGAGTATCGGTCTATATGGCAGCTATATCCAAATTTGGACTGATCTGGGCCAAATTGACGAGGAATGTCGAAGGGCCCAATGCAACTCAATGTCCCAAATTTCAGCAAAATCGGATAATAAATGTGGCTTTTATGGGCCTAAGACCCTAAATCGGCGGATCGGTCAATATGGGGGCTATATCAAAATATAGTCAGATATAGCCTATCTTCGAACTTAACCTGCTTATGGACAAAAAAAAGGATATATGCAAAGTTTCAGCTCAATATCTCAATTTTTATACCCACCACCGTAGGATAGGGGGTATATTCATTTAGTCATTCCGTTCGCAATACATCGAAATATCAATTTCCGACCCTACAAAGTATATATATTTCGGATCGTCGTAAAATTCTAAGACGATTTAACGGTATCCGTGTGTCTGTCCGTCTATCCGCCTGTCCGTCCGGCTGTAGTTATCACTCTACAGCCTTCAACAATTGACATATTTACCTGAAATTTGGCGCAGATACGACTTTTTGATGCACCCTGGTTAAGTCCTTCAATGGGCCAAATCGGACCTTATTTGGATATAGCTGCTATATAGACCGATTTTCCGATAAAGGGTCTAATGCCAATAAAAACTTAATTTTTCATCCGATTTTGCTGAAATTTGAAACAGTGACTAGCTTTAGGCCTCCCAACATTTGTCCCAAATATGGTTCAGATCGGACTTTATTTAGATATAGCTGCCATATAGACCCATCTCCCCGATTAAGGGTCTGAAGCCCATAAAAGCTTTATTTATTGCCCGATTTCGCTGGAATTTGAAACAGTGAGTAGTTGTAGGCCTCCTACTATAGAACCCAAATATGGTTTAGATCGGACTATATTTAGATATAGCCGCCATATAGACCGATCTACCGATAAAGGGTCTGAAGCCAAAAAATGCTTTATTTATTACCCGATTTTGCTAAAATTTTAATCAGTAAGTAGTTTCAGGCCTCTCAACTTCGGACCTAAATATGGTTTGGATCAGACTTTATTTAGATATAGCTGTCATATAGACCGTTCTCCCCGATTAAGGGTCTGAAGCCCATAAAAGCTGTATTTTTTAACCGATTTCTCTGAAATTTGAATCAGTGAAGAGATGGAGGCCACCCGCCAGCCAACCCAAATATGGTAAAAATCGGACTGTATTTAGATATAGCTGTCATATAGACCGATCTGCCGATAAAGGGTCTGAAGCCCATAAAAGCTTTATTTATTGCCCGATTTTGTTGAAATTTTAAATACAAAATTTAACAGTGACTTATGATTTATTAGACCACTCAATGTCCGTGCCGAATTTGGGTGCATAAGTTATCTAATTTTCGCCGGCTTGTGACAAAAGAGGGTTTACATATGTACCCGAGGTGGTGGGTATCCAAAGTTCGGCCCGGCCCAACTTAATGCCTTTTTACTTGTTTTTATACCCACCACCGAAGGATGGGGGTATATTTTTTTAATTTTCGCAGAGGCTGATCTCTTATTTTGTTGCTTGTGAAAGCATTTCTGCATATAAACTGTATAACACCTCAGCCATAACCATGTAAAGTGTCATGAAGATATATTTATCCCTTCAAAATGGCAGACTTATTTCTACTTATTTTGTTTTTCACCCCACTGTGTGACACCGCTGTAGCTCCATGTTCCATGTGTTCCAATACGAATTATACCGGTGATACTGGTGACGATGATGGTGATAATGGCGCTGGTGGTAGTGGTAGTCGCAACTGAAACTGACTCCTAAGGTAATTGCATGGTCGTCGTTAGTTTGCAAGTGCCAAACTATGTAGGTAAGTGTGTGTGTTGTAGTCGCAGTCGCAGTCGCAGTCGTTGCCGTCGTCAAATGACTGTTAAAATAAATGTTAGTCTGTTTGTTGTTCATTTGTTTATTTATTTTGATAAGTCAGTTTAGTTTTATTGCTGGTGTTGTTGTTGTTGCTGCTGTTGTTGTAGTTTCGGCAGTTGTTTTGAATATCCAACCATACAAGTATGGATGGATGGCTGTGAAATGGTTGTTTGGTCTTTGATATTGTTGTTGTTGTAGACTGGCAACTACTTGTTGTAATTGCAATGCAAAGCTATCGATTGTTGTTGCTGTTCAAACTTTGCGCAGACTTTGTAAGCTTGTTTGGCGAGAATTTTTCGCTAAAAAGATATCAATGTCTGTCCGTTCGTCCGTCCGTCTGGTTGGTTGGCTGGCTAGCTGGCTAGCTGGCAGTGTTGTTGAAAAGTGTTTTTAATGTTTTATCAGCTACCAAATACTGCCTGGGCGATGCAACCAGTCAACGTCAATAGCAATAGCAATAGCAACAACAACAACAACAACGACATTAGTAAAAACACCAGCAACAACTAATCACGGTCAAGTGCAATGCATGCGACACCATAAAAAATGATTGCGACTTAGTCAAAAAGCCAAAGGCACAGACAAACGCTTAAACTGATAGACGGACGGACGGACGGACTGGGCTCACCTGCCCAGTTAGCCCGCTACACGGCAAATGAGCAAAACTTTTTTTTTTGTCAACTTGTCTTACAATTATTGCGGCTGCTGCTTGCTTGCTAACTATTAGCACTAGATTCCTACCTACTCGGTATTTTAATTTTTCTGCGTTTTTTTGATTAATTATTGCTGCCAATTTGTTGCTCTGACTGCTTGTGTGAACCAGCCCAGCCCGCCAGCGAAAAAACAGCTGAGCTGCTAAACTACTGAACAGCTCAGCGTATTACGGTAGGTTTCTATTTTTCTTTCAGGTTCTTAATTTTGCTCGGCGGCTCGATTATTGGCAATTATGAATAATCATAAGGCGATTATTCAAAGCACACAGCGTCTGTATTACAAATAGATACTTGAGACTATTTCCGACACTCAGTTAAGCTGAGGCTCAGTCGGCCACATTGTTGTACAAATGCCAAGGGTGGAGTGTTTTTCTCAGACACTATACGAATTATAAGGAACTATTGGGTTGCCCAAAAAGTAATTGCGGATTTTTTACAAGAAAGTCAATGCATTTTCAATAAAACTTAGAATGAACTTTAATCAAATATACTTTTTTAACACTTTTTTTCTAAAGCAAGCTAAAAGTAACAGCTGATAACTGACAGAAGAAAGAATGCAATTACAGAGTCACAAGCTGTGAAAAAATTTGTCAACGCCGACTATATGAAAAATCCGCAATTACTCTTTGGGCAACCCAATATTTGAATTTTTTAGTGATTTTGAAAAAAAATGTTGCCTTGTTGCATAAGGTGTAACTGATGTACAAGGAATTTCCAAGTTTTGGCCAGTCCTTGTGTGTGAAGACATATCTTTTCCCCCTAAATCCAGCATATTGTGGCCAACAAATTCTAACATTTGTTCAAATATTGACAGCCTAAATGATTGATTGAAGTTGAATAAACGCTGCCACTCTAAAAACCCTTTCAGTAGGACCATATGATTTTTGCTGAGAAAAAGTTTGGTTGGAAAAATAATGAAATTGAAGAATTTTCTCATTAACTCTTAAATTGGAAACATATTTGCAGTAGACTTTTGTCTTTAGCCATGTGTGCTTCATTGCAAGGGTGTCGTGCTAATCTTTAAGGGCAAGCGCTGGGACACGTTCTGACCTGTGGGTGTGTTTGCAAAGGCACATGGTATGTGGTAGGAACTACAACTACTGCTTGTTGCCGCTCCATGGAAATCCCTAAGGTCTCTTAATTACTACGCTGCGTCAAAGTAGTTATTTCACAAAAAAAAAAAAAACGAGACTTCAAAATGATGGTGGTGGCTATGCCAATGTAGTTGTTATTGCTGTTCTTGGCCACAAATTATATGTCAGCAAACGAAAAACATTGGTGTAATGCTTACAACGAGCTGCTTATATGTGTTTCCCATTTAAGAGAACTCCGAAATGCAGAAAACTCAGAAGTGAAAACGCCATTTTAATGTATTTTTCACCTTGTGAGAGGTGTGTGCTAGCCATGTTCAAATTCGTTGGTATTTACTTGTAAAGGGTGATTTTTTTGAGGTTAGGATTTTCATGCATTAGTATTTGACAGATCACGTGGGATTTCAGACATGGTGTCAAAGAGAAAGATGCTCAGTATGCTTTGACATTTCATCATGAATAGACTTACTAACGAGCAACGCTTGCAAATTATTGAATTTTATTACCAAAATCAGTGTTCGGTTCGAAATGTGTTCAAATTTTGACAAATTTTGTTCAGCGATGAGGCTCATTTCTGGTTGAATGGCTACGTAAATAAGCAAAATTGCCGCATTTGGAGTGAAGAGCAACCAGAAGCCGTTCAAGAACTGCCCATGCATCCCGAAAAATGCACTGTTTGGTGTGGTTTGTACGCTGGTGGAATCATTGGACCGTATTTTTTCAAAGATGCTGTTGGACGCAACGTTACGGTGAATGAACACATTTCGAACCGAACACTGATTTTGGTAATAAAATTCAATGATTTGCAAGCGTTGCTCGTTAGTAAGTCTATTCATGATGAAATGCCAAAGCATACTGAGCATCTTTCTCTTTGACACCATGTCTGAAATCCCACGTGATCTGTCAAATACTAATGCATGAAAATCCTAACCTCAAAAAAATCACCCTTTATTTCAATAACAACGGTGTGCGTTCAGTAGGACTTTTAGGGCGATAATGGCCCAATTTTCTTTTTATTACTATGACTACTTAAATGCCACCTTAAACACTAGGCTAATTTCAGCCAAAAAGAAAGACGACAAAATATACCAACATCACAATTTTGCCAACCCTTCACTTTTAGCCGCTAAACCATTCATAGCCATTCAGAAGCTTGAATTTAGTCAACTAAACTAAATTCTCGAAATCTTTGCGAATGCAAAAAAAATGTGCTAAGAAATGCCCTCTTAATGAACTTAAATTTGTTTCGTTGTCATTCACAGTGGGATGTTTTTTCGTAAAAAACGATACATTATTGAAATGAATAACAAGTAAAAAGGCATAAAGTTCGGCCGGGCTGAACATTGAATACCCACCACCTAGGGTGTATACGTAAACCCCCTTTCCCCACAATCTGATGAAAATTGGATAACTTATGCATCCAAATTCGGCACGGACATTGAGTGGTCTAAAAAATATAAGTCAACGTTGAATTTTTTATTTCAAATTTCATTGAAATCGGATAAAAAATAAAGCTTTTATGCGCTTCAGACCCTATATCGGCAGATCGCTCTGTATGGAAGCTATAAATATTGTCCGATACAAACCATATTTGGGACGGATGATGGGAGACCTAAAACTACCCACAGTTTAAAATTTCAAGGAAATCGGATAATAAATAGAGCTTTTATGGGCTACAGATCCTCTGTAGGGAGATAGGTCTATATGGCAGCTATATCTAAATATAGTCCGATCTGAACCATACTTTGGCCCTATGTTGGGAGGCGTAAAACTACTCACTGTTTCAAATTTCAGCGAAATTGGATAAAAAATAAAGCTTTTAGGGGTTTCAGGCCCTTTTTCGGGAGATCGGTCTATATGGCAGCTATATCTAAATATAGTCCGATCAAAACCATATTTAGGTCGGATGTTAGGAGGTTTTAACCTACTAACTGTATCCAATATCAGGCAAATCGGATAAAAAATAAAGCTTTTATCGGCTTCAGACCCTTTATCGGGAGATCGGTCTGTATGGCAGCTATATCTTAATATAGTCCGATCTGAACCATATTTAGGTGGAATATTGAGAGGCTAAAAACTGCGCTCCATTCCAATTTTCAGCAAAATCGAGTAATAAATAAAGCTTTTATCGGCTTCAGACCCCTTATCGGGAGATCGGTCTATATGGCAGCTATATCTTTATATGGACCGATCTAATCCATAGTTAGGTCACATGTTGAGGGGATTAAAATAACTCACTGTTGCAAATTGCAGCGAAATCGGTTAATAAATAAAGCATTTATGATCTTCAGACCCTTTATCGGCATATCGGTCTATATGGTAGCTATATCTAAATATAGTCCTATCTGAACCATATTTAAGTCAGATATCGGGAGGCTTAAAATAACTCACTGTTGCAAATTTCAGCGAAATCGGGTTATAAATAAAACTTTTATGGTCTTCAGACCCTTTATCGGCAAACCGGTCTATATGGTAGCTATATCTAAATATAGTCCGATATTGACCATATTTGGGTCAGTTGTTTGGAAGCCTAAAACACTTCACAGTTTCAAATTTCAGCAAAATCGGATGAAAAGTAAAGTTTTTATGGGCATTAGACCCTTTATCGGAAAATCGGTCTATATAGCAGCTATATCAAAATATGGTCCGATTTGGCCCGTTCAAGAACTTAACCAGCGTGCATCAAAAAGACAAATCTGTACCAAATTTTAGCTCATTATCTTAATTTTGGAAGGCTGTAGAGTGATTGCAGCAGACGGACTGGCAGACGGACAGACATCGTTAAATCGTCTTAGAATTTTACGACGATCCGAAAAATATATACTCTGTTGGGTTGGAAATTGATATTTCGATGTGTTGCAAACGGAATGACTAAATGAATATACCCCCTATCCTACGGTGGTGGGTAAAAAAAATAATAAGTAGAAAATAAAAGGCGTTAAGTTCGGCCCGGCGGAACAGCTATATCTAAATCTGAACCGACAGCTATATCCAAATCTGAACCGATCTTAGCAAAATTCAAGAGGAATGTCGAAGGGCCTAATGCAACTCTCTGTCCCAAATTTCGACGAAATTCGACAATAAATGCACCTTTTATGGGCCCAAAACTTTAAATCAATAGATCGGTCTATATGGCAGCTATATCCAAATCTCGACCGATCTGGGCGAAATTCAAGAGGGATTTCGAAGGGCATAATTCAAATCACTGTTAAAAATTTCGACGAAATTGGACAATAAATGCGCCTTTTAAGGGCCCAAAACCTTATATCGAGAGATCGTTCTATATGGCAGCTATATCCAAATCTAAACCGATTTGGGCCAACTTAGAGAAGGATGTCTAAGGGTCTAACACAACTCAACAATTCATGAAAGCTACCGCTTTGTGCTATATATCAGGAAGATGTCGAGGGGCCTAACTGGACCCACTGTCACAAATTTCGACGACATCGGATAATAAATGCGCTTTTTATGGGCCCAAAACCTTAAATCGAGAGATCGGTCTATATGGCAGCTATATCCACTTCTGGACCGATCTGGGCCAAATTAAAGAAAAATGTCGAACGGCCCAACACAACTCAATGTCCCAAATTTCGGCGACATCGAATAATAACTGCGCCATTTATGGGCCCAAAACCTTAAATTGAGAGATGGGCCTTTACGGCAACTATATCTAATTCTGTCCCAATCTGGGCCGAATTAAAGAGTAATGTTGAAGGGCCTAACGCAACTCACTTTCCCAAATTTTGGCAAAATCGGCCCAAGACCTTAAATCGAGAGATCGGTCTATTTGGCAACCATATTCAAATCTGGGCCGATCTAAGCCAAATTGAATAAGGATATCAACTGGCCTATAACAACTCACTGTCTCAAATTTTGGCAAAATCGGACAATAAATACGCCCTTTTATGGGTCCAAGACCTTAAATCGAGAAATCGGTCTATATGGCAGCTATATCCAAATTTGAACCAATCTGAGCCAAATTGAAGAAGGATATTGAGGGGCTTAACACAACACACTATCCCAAATTTTGGCGAATTCGAACAATAAATGCGCCTGTTATGGGCCAAAAACCTTATATCGAGAGATCGGTCTATATGGCAGCTATATCCAAATGTGGACCGATCTGGGTCAAATTAAAGAAGAATGTTGAACGACATAACACAACTCACTGTTCCAAATTTTAGCGAAATCGGATAATAAATATGGCTTTTTTGGGCCTAAGACCCTAAATCGGCGGATCGGTCTATATGTCAGCTATATCCAAATCTGGACCGATTTGAGCCAAATTGACGAAGGATATCGAAAGGCCTAATACAACTCACTAAATCGGAGGATCGGTCTATATGGCAGCTATATCCACATCTAGACCGATCTGGGCCAAATTGACGAAGGATGTCGAAAGCCCTAACACAACTCAGTGTCCCAAATTTCGGCGACATCGGATAATAAATGCGCCTTTTATGGGCCTAAGACCCAAAATCGGCGGATCGGTCTATATGGGGGCTATATCAAGATATAGTCCGATTTAGCCCATCTTCGAACTTAACCTGCTTATGGACAAGAAAAAGAATCTGTGCAAATTTTCAGCTCAATATTTCTATTTTTGAAGACTGTAGCGTGATTTCAACAGACAGACGGACGGACATGTCTAGATCGTCTTAGATTTTTACGCTGATCAAGAATATCTATACTTTATACGAAGTGACAAAATGAATATACCCCCACCCTTCAGTGGTGGGTATAAAATAAAAAGTGTTAAAAATATTCTGCCATTGTTTTCAATTTTCTATCTATTCCGTACCATTTTTTCAGTTTTTCATTCACTGCTCTTGTTGGCATTGTTTTCTAGAGGTAATGATGGGAAGTTGTCTGTTGTCGCCGGTGGTAGCAGAAGCCCTTGTGTTGCAACCGTAGTGCCTTTTAACTCTGCGTTCCCTCATTTTTTTGATGTCCGCCATTAGTTGGCGGTCTGACTGGCTGACTGGTTCGCCTCGCCTCATGGAATATGGCTTTGGGGGTCTAGTCCCACGGGTAATTATTGACACGGTTGTATGCACGCAGAAAAACACGCAAACTCTCGGCTGCTACTGCAGCTAAAGTCAACTAAGAGAAGGGAATAGGGAAAAATGTGGAAATAAAACAAAAACTCAACTGCCGCCATACTGGGGGCAACTGTAAGCAAACAGAAAAAAACAACAACAATAACAACGGCAGTGGGAAAAAATTTAAACTTTTTTCTATGACTTTTTCGCTTAAGGAAAAAATTTTTAAATCATTTAATTTAGATTTTGAAATTATTATTGCATTTGGAAATGTTGTAGTTTTAAGATTACAATTTGGAAAATATTTTTAAATTATTTCATTTATATGGTATTTCATTCATGATGCCAGAGCTAGATTGCCCAACAAAACTTTTACTTCCATTATAACTATTGCTACTTTTTTATACCCACCACCGAAGGATGGGGGTATATTCATTTTGTCATTCCGTTTGCAACACATCGAAATATCCATTTCCGACCCTATAAGGTGTATATATTCTTGATCAGCGTAAAAATCTAAGATGATCTAGACATGTCCGTCCGTCTGTATGTTAAAATCACAATACAGTCTTTAAAAATAGAGATATTGAGCTGAAATTTTGCACAGATTCTTTTTTTGTCCATAAGCAGGTTAAGTTCGAAGATGGGCAATATCGGACTATATCTTCATACAGCCCCCATATAGACCGATCCGCCGATTTAGGGTCTTAGGCCCATAAAAGCCACATTTATTATCCGATTTTGATGAAATTCGGGACAGTGAGTTATATTAGGCCCCTCAATATCCTTCGTCAATTTGGTTCAGATCGGTCCAGATTTGGATATAGCTGCCATATAGGCAGATCCTCCGATTTAGGGTCTTAGGTCCATAAAAGCCACATTTATTATCCGATTTGGCTGAAATTTGGGTCAGTGAGTTGTGTTAGGCCCTTCGACATTCTTCGTCAATTTGGCACAGATCGGTCCAGATTTGGATATAGCTGCCATATAGGCAGATCCTCCGATTTAGGGTCTTAGGTCCATAAAAGCCACATTTATTATCCGATTTGGCTGAAATTTGGGTCAGTGAGTTGTGTTAGGCTCTTCGACATTCTTCGTTAATTTGGCTCAGATAGGTCCAGATTTGGATATAGCTGCCATGTAGACCGATCCACCAATTTAGGGTCTTAGGCCCATAAAAGCCACATTTATTATCCAATTTTGCTGAAATTTGGGACAGTGTATTGTGTTAGGCCCTTCGACATCCTTCGTCAATTTAGCTCAGATCGGTCCAGATTTGGATATAGCAGCCATATAGGCAGATTTGCCGATTTAGAGTCTCAAGCCTATAAAAGCCACATTTATTAACCGCTTTTGCTGAAATTGGGGACAGTGAGTTGTGCTAGGCCCTTCGACATCATTCGTCAATTTGGCCCAGATCGGTCCAGATTCGGATATAGCTGCCATATGGACCGATCCTCCAATTTAGGGTCTTAGCCCCATAAATGCCACATTTATTATCCGATTTTGATGAAATTTCGGACAGTGAGTTATATTTGGCCCTTCGACATTCTTCGTCAATCCGGCCTAGATCGGTCCAGATTTGGATATAGCTACCATATAGACCAATGCTCCGATTTAGGGTCTTGAGCCCATAAAAGCCACATTTATTATCCGATTTTGCTGAAATTTGGGACAGTGTATTGTGTTAGGCCCTTCGACATATTTCGACAATTTGGCTCAGATCGGTCCAGATTTGGATATAGCTGCCATATAGACCGATCTCTCGGATTTAGGTTTTGGGGCCATAAAAGGCGCATTTATTGTCCTATGTCGCCGCAATTTGGGACAGTGAATTGTATTGGGCCCTTCGATAACCTTCTTTAATTTCACTTAGATAAGTCCATTTAATGGTTCATTTAAAATTGTTTAATTATTCAATAACTCTGTATTAAATATTGTAAACTTTAAACCTGTAAGAACTTTGTTTTTAATAAGGCTCCTAACCTTAAATTGTTCTTGTTAAAAATATCTCAAAATTTTATTTTAAAATTAAAAACCTTCATAACTCAGAGTTTAATTCTTGGCTTTGTTAATGATTTGCGTCATAATCAAAAAAAAAAAAAAACTTTTAAAAAACTTTAAAATCAAATTGTTATAATTTCACTGATTGCTTGTCGTAAATTGTCTTAAGACGTTATCTTCCTAATGTCTTTGACATCTTGAAAACAGCAGTTTGACTGTGAAAAAAGCAAGGTATTAACTTTGAGGTTACAGTAGTCGTTGTTGTTTATTATCGTTATACCAAAAGTCAATGATTTTTGGAAAAATTTTATATTTTTTTTCATTAAAAACAAAGTCAAGTACTTCAACATAAAACCGGATCAAATTTCATTGTTTACTTAAAAATTTCTTTTTGTTTTAATTTTATGGACATCCGCCTCATATGTGGTCCTAACCACAATAATGAGTAAAAAATTGTTTTTATTATTTCAAAATTCCAAATTCCACACGATGAACAAGCAAAAGCGTGCTAAGATCGGCGGGGCCGAATCTTATATACACTCCACCATGGATAGCATTTGCCATATTTTTGCCCTGTATCTCTGTATAGGCAAACAAAGGATAATGGATAAGAATTGCTATGCCAGAGGACGTCATAGGAGAAATCATTGTGAAAATTTCAGCCAAATGGGAAAAAATTGCCCCTATAACGGCTCAAGATGAAGAACCGGGAGATCAGTTTACATGGGAGCTATAGCAGGTTAAGGACCGATTTAGACCATATTTGGCACGTATGTTTGACGGTCGTTAGACAAGCCGTTGCACAAAATTTGAGCCAAATTGCATGAAAATTACACCCTTCACAGGCTCAAGAAGTATGTAGTCAGAAGTTCAGATTATATGGGAGGTCCAACAGGGTAAGGAATGGCCCATACTTGGTACAGTTTTTGTAAATCAAAACAAAACACTCCACACAAAATTTCCGTCAAATCGGATAATACTTACTCATCGAAGAGGCTAAAGAAGTCAAGATCGAAGATCGGTTATATTAAAACATAAACCAATATTAGCAAGTATTTGTGTAAAACTTCAAGGGAGTAGCTTTAAGACTTAGCGTTCTTTCCGCCTAAGTTAGCGTGCTTTCGGCAGACGGACGAACATGAATAAATCGACTTAGAATTTCAAGAATGTATATAAGGCCAGGTTGAATTGTATGGATGAAAAAAAAAAGTAACAAGTAAAAAGGCGTAAAGTTCGGCCGGGCCGAACTTTGGATACCCACCACCTCGGGAATATATGTAAACCACCTTTCATCAAAATTCGGTGGAAATTTCATACCTTATGTCCCATATCAGTTATATCAAAATATGTTCCGATTTGGACCAAATACTAAAAGTACACTAGCTATATCTAAAAATAAACCGATCTGAACCATATACGACACGGATGTCGAAAAGCCTAACATAAGTCACTGTGTCAAATTTCAGTGAAATCGGATTATAAATGCGCCTTTTATGGGGCCAAGACCTTAAATCGCGATATCGGTCTATACGGCAGCTATATTCAAATCTCGGCCGATCTGGGCAAAATTGAAGAAGGACTTCGAAGAGCCTAACCAAACTCACTGTCTCAAATTTCAGCGACATCGGACAATAAATGCGTCTTTTATGGCCCCAAAACCTAAAACGTAGATATCGGCCAATATGGCAGCTATATCCAAATCTGAACCGATCTGTGCGATATTGCAGAAGTATGTCAAGGGATTTAACTTAACTCACTGTCCCAAATTTTGGCGACATCGGATAATAAATAAGCATTTTATGGGCCCAAAACCATAAATCAAGAAATCGGTCTATATGGCAGCTATATCCAAATCTGAACCGATCTGGGCCAAATTGAAGAAAGATGTCGAATGGCATAACACAACTCACTATCTCAAATTTCAGCAAGATCGAATAATAAATTTGGCTTTTATGGGACTTAGACCCTAAATCGGATGATCGGTCTATATGGCAGCTATATCCAAATCTGGACCTATCTGATCCAAATTCACGGAGGATGTCGAAGGGCCAAACACAACTCACTGTCCCAAATTTCAGCAAAATCTGATAATAAATGTGGCTTTTATGGGCCTAAGACCCTAAATTGGCATATCGGTCTATATGGCACCTATATCCAAATCTGGACCGATCTGAGCCAAAATGACGAAGGATGTCGAAGGGCTCAACGCAACTCACTGTCCCAAATTTCAGCGAAATCGGATAATAAATGTGGCTTTTATGGGACTTAGGCCCTAAATCGGATGATCGGTCTATATGGCAGCTATATCCAAATCCAAACCGATCTGAGCCAAATTCACGGAGAATGTCGAAGGATCTAACACAACTCACTGACCCAAATTTCAGCAAAATCGGATAATAAATGTGGCTATTATGGGCCTAAGACCCTAAATCGGCGGATCGGTCTAAATGGGGGCTATATCAAGATATAGTCCGATATAGCCCATCTTCGAACTTAACCTGCTTATGGACAAAAAAAGAATTTGTGCCAAATTTCAGCTCAATATCCCAATTTTTGAAGGCTCTAGTGTGATTACAACAGACGGACGGACAGACACACGGACATCGTTAAATCGTCTTAGAATTTTATTTCGATCCGAAATATATATACATTCTTGGATCGGAAATTGATATTTCGATGTATTGCCAATGGAATGACTAAATGAATATTCCCCCTTTCCTACGGTGGTAGGTATAAACAAGTAAAAGCGTGCTAAGTTCGGCCGGGCCGAATCTTATATACCCTCCACCATGGATCGCATTTGTCGAGTTCTTTTCCCGGCATCTCTTCTTAGGCAAAAAAGGATATAAGAAAAGAGTTGCTCTGCTATTAAAACGATATCAAGATATGGTCCGGTTCGGACCACAATTAAATTATATGTTGGAGACCTGTGTAAAATTTCAGCCAATTCGTATAAGAATTGCGCCCATTGGGGCTCACGAAGTAAAATAGAGAGAACGATTTATATGGGATCTGTATCGGGCTATAGACCGATTCAGACCATAATAAACACGTTTATTGATGGTCATGAGAGGATCCATCGTACAAAATTTCAGGCATATCGGATAATAATTGCGACCTCTAGGGGTCAAGAAGTCAAGATCCCAGATCGGTTTATATGACAGCTATATCAGGTTATGAACCGATTTGAACCTTATTTGACACAGTTGTTGAAACTAAAAATAAAATACGTCATGCAAAATTTCAGCCAAATCGGATAGGAATTGCGCCCTCTAGAAGCTCAAGAAATCAAATCCCCAGATCTGTTTATATGACAGCTATATCAGGTTATGAACCGATTTGAACCATACTTGGCACAGTTGTTCGGTATCATAACAAAACACGTCGTGCGAAATTCCATTCCAATCGGATAAGAATTGCGCCCTCTAGAGGCTCAAAAAGTCAAGACCCAAGATCGGTTTATATGGCAGCTATATCAGGTTATTCACCGATTTAAACCATTCTTGGCACTGTTGTTGGATATAATAAGAAAACACGTCGTGCAAAATTTCATTTCAATCGGATAAGAATTGCGCACTCTAGAGGCTCAAGAAGTCAAGACCCAAGATCGGTTTATATGGTAGCTATATCAGGTTATGGACCGATTTGAACCATACTTGGCACTGTTGTTGGATATAATAAGAAAACACGTCGTGCAAAATTTCATTTCAATCGGATAAGAATTGCGCACTCTAGAGGCTCAAGAAGTCAAGACCCAAGATCGGTTTATATGGCAGCTATATCAGGTTATGGACCGATTAGAACCATACTTGGCACATTTGTTGGATATCATAACAAAACACATCGTGCAAAATTTCATTCTGATCGGATGAGAATTGCGCACGCTAGAGGCTCAAGAAGTCAAGACCCAAGATCGGTTTATATGGCAGCTATATCAGGTTATGGACCGATTGGAACCATACTTGGCACAGTTGTTGGATATTATAGCAAAACACGTCATGCAAAATTTTATTCCAATCGGATAAGAATTACGCACTCTACAGGCTCAAGAAGTCAAGACCTAAGATCGGTTTATATGGCAGCTATATCAAAACATGGACCGATATGGCCCATTTACAATACCAACCGACCTACACTAATAAGAAGTATTTGTGCAAAATTTCAAGCGGCTAGCTTTACTCCTTCGGAAGTTAGCGTGCTTTCGACAGACAGACGGACGGACGGACGGACGGACGGACAGACGGACGGACACGGATAGATCGACATAAAATGTCACGACGATCAAGAATATATATACTTTATGGGGTCTCAGACGAATATTTCGAGTAGTTACAAACAGAATGACGAAATTAGTATACCCCCCATCTTATGGTGGAGGATATAAAAATCAACAGGGCTTAATATATATACTTGGTTGGTTCTCAGATCAATATTTCGATGTGTTGCAAACGGAATAACGAAATCAATATACCCGCATCCTATGGAGGAGGGAATGAAAATGATGCAATAATCCGCTATGGTTTCATCAGTATTCCAAAGTCCATCAAAATTGCTTCAGAATATTGGGGGAATCAAAAAGAATCTTGGTGAATTCTTCTAAGATTCTAAAAACTAAGTCTTTTGGACACATTCAAACTAGGTTTAAAATGCTAGCGCCGAGTTTCGCAATATTGCCTCTAACTATATCGGCATATGATAGCTGTGAGCACCACACAGGCTGGAACAATGAGGTTCTATCTGTGTGGTGTTCAGTGCTGTCACGAGAAGCTTAGCTTATTATCGATTTTCACCAAAATTTTTAGTAGTTCTTTGTACCCTTCGCTTTTCGAACTAAGCACTGGCTAGATCGTGCTATATTGGTACATAAGCCGATGTCTCGATTTTGGGCCATATTAGTCGTATGCGAGTGATCGCATCCATTTATTCGGACAAGTCCTCACATCAATAAGACTCTATAGTGGAATCCCACACACTTGCCAATTGACAGTTGTTAACAAGTCAATGTGTGTTAAGTTCGGCTGCCCGAAACCAATGAATGAATCCAATGAATCGCATGTGACAAGTTCTTTGAATATCTTTTTCACGTTATATCAAGTTATAGACCGTACTTTTCATGGCTGATAGAATTCATAGAAAACCAAGTAAAAGGGCGTTAAGTTCAACCGGGTATATATGTAAACTACCTTTTGTCAAAGTCCGGTGAAAAATGCATACCCTATGCCCCAAGCATCTATATCGAAATATGCTCCGATTTGGACCAAATACTTAAAAGTACAAGTCATTGTTCAATTGTGAATAACAAAATAATGGTCTTTTTAATGGCTATATCTAAAAATAAACCGATCTGAACCATATGCCACATTTATTATCCGATTTTGCTGAAATTTGGGACAGTGAGTTTTTTTGAGCCCTTCGACATCTTTCCGCAATATGACACATATCGGTTCAAATTTGGATATAGCTGCCATATAAACCGATCCGCCAATTTGGGGTCTTAGGCCCATATAAGCCACATTTATTATCCGATTTTGCTGAAACCTTGAACAGTGAGTTTGGTTAAGCCCCTCGATATCTTTGCGCAATATGATACATATCGGTTCAAATTTGGATATAGCTGCCATGTAGACCGATCTCTCGATTTAAGGTTTTGGGCCAATAAAAAGCACATTTATTGTCCGATGTCGCCGAAATTTGGGGGAGTGAGTTAAGTTAAGCCCCTCGAAATACTTCTGCAGTATGGCATATATCGGTTCAAATTTGGATATTGCTGCCATATAGACCGATCCGCCAATTTGGGGTCTTAGGCCCATAAAAGCCACATTTATTATCCGATATTCCTGAAATTTAGGACAGTGAGTCGAGTTAGGCCCTTCGACATCCTTTGACAATTTGGCTCAGATCGGTTCAGATTTGGATATAGCTGCCATATAGACCGATCTCCTGATTTAAGGTTTTGGATCCATTAAAGGCGCATTTATTATCCGATTTCGCCGAAATTTGGGACAGTGAGTTAGGTTAAACTCCTTAACATACTTCTACATTATGGAACAGATCGGTCCAGATTTAGGTATAGCTGTCATACAGACCGATCTCTCGATTTAAGGTTTTGGGCCTATAAAAGGCGCATTTATTGTCCGATTTTGCTGAAATTTATGTTAGTGAGTCGAGTTAGGCCCTTCGATATCCTTCTTCAATTTGGCCTAGATCGCTTTAGATTTCGATATAGCTGCCATATAGACCGACCCGCCAATTTGGGGTATAAGGCCCATAGAAGCCACATTTATTATGCGATTTTGCTGAAAGTTATGTCAATGAGTCGTGTTAAGCCCTTCGACAACCTTCGTCAATTTGGCCTAGAACGGTCAAGATTTGGATATAGCTGCCATATAGACCGATCTCTCGATCTAAGGTTTTGGGTCCATAAAATGCGCATTTATTATCTGATTTCGCCGAAATTTGGGACAGTGAGTTGTGTTAGGCCCTTCGACATCCTTCTTCAATTCGGCCTAGATCGGTTCAGATTTAGATATAGCTGCCATATAGACCGATCTCTTGATTTATGGTTTTGGCCCCATAAAAGGCGTATTTATTGTCCGATGTCGCCGACATTTTGGAGAGAGAGTAAGGTTAGACATCTTTCCGCAATATGGCCTAGATCGGTTCAGATGTTGATATATCTGCCATTTAGACTGATCTCTCGATTTAAAGTCTTGGCCCCATAAAAATCACATTTTTAATCCGATTTCGCTGAAATTTGACACAGTGACTTTTGTTAGGCTTTTCGCCATCCTTGTCGTATATGATTCAGATCGGTCTATATTTGGATATGGCTACCAAAAAGACCAATATTTTGTTCTACAAGATTGAGCAATGACGTGGACCACTCAATATCCATGTCGAATTTGGTCCAAATCGGACCATATTTCGATATAGCTGCTATGGGGGCATAAATTATGCATTTTTCACGCGAGGTTGTGGGTATCCAAAGTTCGGCCCGTCGGCACTTAACTCCTTTTTACTTGTCTTAATATTTATATTAAATGCTCACTATATTTAAAATCAATTTAATAATAATTATTAACCACTTATCCGTCGAACAGTGTGCAGACAACAAAAAAACTCAATTTCTCCCATTTGTGCACTTAAAACAAAATAAGACAATTGAAATTGATGATCGCGAATAAATGATCTACAATGAACATAAGAGAAGATTATATCGCACAGATATTTCCTAACCTAATCATGAATATTAAAATTGTGTTTGTTTTATTTGTGAGTCTGTGTGTGTGTGTTTTACAGTTGTTAAAAACAATTAAAGACATATTTTGTATGTTTTATTGTTATAAAAAATTGTTAAAAAAAAATAATAAATATGCATTCTAAAAACAAACACTCAATGTGTTGGAATGATTAAGCGGTGGTGCGCCCAGATTAGCGAACATGTTTGTCATAAATAAATTCGTTTTTAATGATGTTTAATGATGATGATTTAATAAATATTTATTTTTATGTATATCGACTGTGAGAAGTTGTAAAACACATGCATACAACTCTCCATTCAACTCAACGAAATGGTAGCCTGAGCTGTCTAATTTCTGTTATTGGCGTTTTCGAACTATGTGCACCATAAAGAATGAATGGACACTTCAGAAACTTGATTTAATGTTGGTGAAATATTTCATTGTATAATGATATACAATTGTCTTGGAAATTAGACACTGGAAGTTGTCAATAACTGGGTATTTTGAGATGAGATATTATTTATACTAAATAATATAACAAATATGACAAAACCATAAATTATATAAAACATATGTTTTGAATTTTTTTAAAAAGATTGAAATTTTTAGGCTGTATCTTTAGAATTGAATCTATGATTTAGAATTTTGCTCCTAATTAATTTAAATACATATGAGAGAAATTTCTGCAGAAATTAGAAATCTTATTTGATTTTCATAACCTCCACCATAGAATGGGGGGCATACTAATTTCGTCATTCTGTTTGTAACTACTCGAAATATTCGTCTGAGACCCCATAAAGTATATAAATATTCTTGACCGTCGCGACATTTTATGTCGATCTTGCCATGTCCGTCCGTCTGTCCGTGCGTCTGTCCGTCCGTCTGTCCGTCCGTCTGTCCATCCGTCTGTCCGTCCGTCTGTCCGTCCGTCTGTCCGTCCGTCCGTCTGTCTGTCGAAAGCACGCTAACTTCCGAAGGAGTAAAGCTAGCCGCTTGAAATTTTGCACAAATACTTCTTACTAGTGTAGGTCGGTTGGTATTGTAAATGGGCCATATCGGTCCATGTTTTGACATAGCTGCTATATAAACCGATCTTGGGTTTTGACTTCTTCAGCCTCTAGAGGGCGCAATTCTCGTCCGATTTTATTGAAATTTTGCACGTAGTGTTTTGGTATCACTTCCAACAACTAAACTAAGTATGGTTTTAATCGGTCCATGTTTTGATATAGCTGCCATATAAAGCGATCTGACGTCTTGACTTCTTAATCCTCTAGAGGGCGCAATTCTTATCCGATTGGAATGATAATCGGTTCATAACCTGATATAGCTGCCATATAAGCCGACCTTGGGTCTTGACTTCTTGAGCCTCTAGAGTGCGCAATTATTATCCGATTGGACTGAAATTTTGCACAACGTGTTTTGTTATGATATCCAACAACTATGCCAAGTATAGTTCAAATCGGTTCATAACCTGATATAGCTGCCATATAAGCCGACCTTGGGTCTTGACTTCTTGAGCCTCTAGAGGGCGCAATTCTTATCCGATTGGACTGAAATTTTGCACAACGTGTTTTGTTATGATATCCAACAACTATGCCAAGAATGGTTTAAATCGGTGAATAACCTGATATAGCTGCCATATAAACCGATCTTAGGTCTTGACTTCTTGAGCCTCTAGAGGGCGCAATTCTTATCCGATTGGAATGAAATTTCGCACGACTTGTTTTGTTATGATATACAACAACTGTTCCAAGTATGGTTCAAATCGGTTCATAACCTGATATAGCTGCCATATAAACCTATCTTGGGTTTTGACTTCGTGAGCCTCTAGAGGACGCAATTTTCGTCCGATTTTATTGAAATTTAGCACGAAGTGTTTTGGTATCACTTTCAACAACTGTGCTAAGTATGATTCAAATCGGTCCATAACCTGATATAGCTGTCATATAAACCGATCTTGGGTCTTGACTTCTTGAGCCTCTAGAGTGCGCAATTCTTATCCGATTTGAATGAAATTTTGCACGACGTGTTATGCTACGATATCCAATAACTGTGCCAAGTATGGTTCACATCGGTTCATAACCTGATATAGGTGCAATATAAACCGATCTTGGGTCTTGACTTCTTGACCCTCTAGAGGGCGCAATTCTCATCCGATTTAACTGAAACTTTGCACGTAGTGTTTTGGTATCACTTTCAACAACTGTGCTAAATATGATTCAAATCGGTTTATAATCTGATATAGCTGCCATATAAACCGATCTGGGATCTTGACTTCTTGAACCTCTAGAGGGCGCAATTCTCATCCGATTTGGCTGAAATTTTATACAACGGCTTCTCAACACACGTGTTTAATATGGTCTGAATCGATCAATAGTTTGATACAGCTCCCATATAAACCAATCTCCCGATTTTGCTTCTTGAGCCCCCACAAGGCGCAATTCTTATCCGAATGAAGTGAAATATTACACAATGACATCTACAATGTTCAGCATTCATTTGTGGTCCGAATCGTACTATAACTTGATATAGCTCCAATAGCATGACAGTTCTTATTCAATATTCTATGTTTGTCTAAAAAGAGATACCACGCATAGAACTCGACAAATGCAATCCATGGTGGAGGGTATACAAGATTCGGCCCGGCCGAACTTTGCACGCTCTTACTTGTTTGTATTATTGGCGTCAATATCTCCTCTATCAGCAATTTTTTACATAAATTGGTTTGGTGATATACATCTGCCCTTACACTTTAAGAGGCCTAGTCCAGCTGACTGTTCTAAAATTCAGCCACATCGGGTAATAAATGCAGCTTTTATGGGCTTAAGGCCTTTAATCGGTAAATTGCAAATTTTGCCCATGAACATTCCACTAAGGAACAGGGGCAAATTTCTCACATATCAATGATCAATGATAAGGGGCCTCCTTTTTATAGCTGAATTCTAACGGTGTGCCGTAGTGCGACACCGTTTTGGAAAGAAGTTTTTATATGGCATAGTACCTCACAAATGTTGCCAGCATTAGGAGGGGAAAACCACCGCTGAAAATTTTTTCTGATTGTCTCGCCAGGATTCGAACCCAGGCATCATAGGCGGACATGCTTACCTCTGCGCTACGGTGGCCTCCGATCGGCAGGTCGATCAATACGGCAGCAATATCTCAATGTGGTTCAATCTGGACTATATTCGGGCAAAATGTCAAGAGCCTTAATATTGGGTTGCCCAAAAAGTAATTGCGGATTTTTCATATAGTCAGCGTTGACAAATTTTTTCACAGCTTGTGACTCTGTAATTGCATTCTTTCTTCTGTCAGTTATCAGCTGTTACTTTTAGCTTGCTTTAGAAAAAAAGTGTAAAAAAGTATATTTGATTAAAATTCATTCTAAGTTTTATTGAAAATGCATTTACTTTCTTTTAAAAAATCCGCAATTACTTTTTGGGCAACCCAATACAATGCGCTTGTTATGGGCCTAAAACCCTTAATCGACAGATTGATCTATAAGGGATCTGCTTACCATATATGTTCCCATGTTCACCATATTTGAATCGGATATCGAGGGGCCTAATAAAACTCACGGTAGCAAATTTCAGCGAAATTTGCCAACAAATGTTGATTTTTGGGCTTAAGACCCTAAATCGGCATATCGGTCGATATGTCAACTATATATAAATATGGCCCGACATACATCATATACGGATCGAAATTGGGGCCCATAGTAAACCTCACCGTTTCAAATTTCAGCGAAATCGGCAAAGAATGTGCCTTTAAAGGGCTTAAGACAGCTAAAGGGTGATTTTTTAAGAGCTATAGGAAAGTTTCAAACAAAAACACATAAAATTCAGAAAAATGCATGAAATCTTTCTTTGAATCGATAGTACAGTCCATATGATTTAATGTTTGAAGATTATTTCATGCAAATATTGACCGTGACTGCCCGTCAAATGGTCCAGCCATCTGCTTAGTCCAATTTTGGCATGCTGTTGGCAACATTTCGACCGGTATATCACGAATAAATGTCTCTATGTTGTCTTCCAATACTTCAATTGAAGCAGGCTTGTCTGTATAGACATGAGATTTAGCATAGCCTCACATAAAATAGTCTAAAAGCGTTAAATTGCACGATCTGGGAGGCCAATTGACCGGTCCCGAAAGTGAAATAAAATGTTCACCAAACTAGCTTCTCAATAAGTTCATTGCTACGCGTGCTGTGTGGCATGCCATGCAAGTCATGCCCTTGCATTTTGGGCAAAAAAGGTTGGATAACAACTCACGGTAGCGTTCCCAATACATAGTTACGTTACGATTCGCATCGGTATTGGAAGAAGTACGGTCCAATGATGCCACCAGCCTATAAACCACAACAAACTGTGACTTTTTCTGTATGCATTGGCTGATGTTCACATGCATGATGACAACTGGCGAACACACGAACGGATGGACACACGGTCATCATTAAATCGTCTTTGAATTTTACGACGATCAGTAGTATATGTGCACTTTGTAGGATCGGAAACGGATATTTTGATGTGTTGCAAATAGAATAACAAAACGAATATACCCCCTCTCCTATGGTGGTGGGAATAAAAATTTTTTTAATTTTAAAAAAAGCTTTTAGTAACGAAATTTCATGAAATTTTATGAAAATCCATCAGTGAAATCGAGTGTCAGACATTGATGGGTAAAATGGAAATTTAAGCTGCTAGTAAAAAGCTGTGTTTAGTTTACAACGTTAAAAGCGCCATGTCGTAAAAAAATAGAGACTTGGGAAGTAAAATATTACTCAAATAGTCGTTAATTAAAAAAAAGTCTTTTAACTATGGGATGTCCCATAAAATTAAACACCTTAATAACACATAATGGGACATTATTTCTTTAAAAATTAGAATTAATAATTGAAAACACCACCAAAAATTTTATAGAGAAAAACCTATGCTATAGAGTCACCCAAATATTCTTAAACGTGGGCAGAAAATTATTATCAATTTCTGGAAGTCATTGCTACAAAAAAAGAAAATGATTATAAAATTGGTTGACTATTGTCGTAGAATCACAATAAATTCAACAAAGAACAGTTAATGAACAAGTAGGAGGGTATATAAGATTCGGCCGGCTTGAATCTTATATACCCTCCACCATGGATCGCGTTTGTCGAGTTCTATGCGCGGTATCTCTTTTTAGGCACACAAAGAATATTGAATAAGAACTGTTATGCTATTGGAGCTATATCCAGTTATTGTCCGATTCGTACCATAAATGAATGCTGAACATTGTAGATGTCATTGTGTATTATGTCAGTTCATTCGGATAAGAATTGCGCCTTGTAGGGGCTCAAGAAGCAAAATCGGGAGATCCGTTTATATGGGAGCTGTATCAAGCTATTGGTCGATTCAAACCATATTAGACACGTATGTTAAAGGTCATGAGAGAAGCCGTTGTACAAAATTTCTGCCAAATCGGCTGGGAATTGCGCCCTCTAGCGCGTCAAGAAGTCAAGAACACCTCATGCAAAATTTCAGTCAAATCGGATGAGAATTGCTCCCTGTAGAGGCTCAAGAAGTCAAGTCCCAAGATCGGTTTATATGGCAGCTATATCAGGTTATGGACCGATTTGAACCATTCTCGGCAAAATTGTTGGATATCATAACAAAACACCTCTTGTTAAATTTCAGTAAAATCGAATGAGAATTACGCCCTCTAGTGGCTTAAGAAGTCAAGCCCCAGATCGGTTTATATGGCAGCTATGCCAAATTATGAACCGATTGAAACCATACTTAGCACAGCTGTTGAAAGTCATAACAAAACGACTCATGCAAAATTTCAGCTGAATCGAATAATAATTACGAACTTTAGTGGCTCAAGAAGTCAAGCCCCAGATCGGTTTATATGGCAGATATATCAGGTTATAAACCGATTTCCACCATACTTGGCACAGTTGTTGGAAACAAAACACTTTATGCAAAATTTTAGCCACATTGGATAAGAAATGCGCCTTCTATCGGCTCAAGAAGTCAAGATCCAAGATCGGTTTATATGACAGCTATATCAAAACATGGACCGATTTGAACCATTTATAATCCCAACCGACATACACTAATAGGAAATATTTGTGCAAAATTTCAAGTGGCTAACTTTACTCCTTCAAAAGATAGCGTGCTTTCGACAGACGGACGGACAGACGGACGGACAGACGGACGGACAGACGGACGGACAGACGGACGGACAGACGGACGGACAGACGGACGGACAGACGGACGGACAGACGGACGGACAGACGGATGGACAGACGGACGGACAGACGGACCGACGGACATGGCTAGATCGACTTAAAATGACATGACGATCGAGAATATATATTCTTTATGGGATCTGAGAGGAACATTTCAAGAAGCTACAAACAGAATGACGAAATTAGTATACCCCCATCCTATGGTGGTGGGTATAAAAAATAAAATGCTGAAATAGTTTTGGCCAAAAAAACAGGCGATTGAGACCACAGTGGAATATTTAAATTTGAGTTATTGAAGATGAAGATAGAAACCGATCTCAGATCTTGACTTTTTAAGCCTCAAAAGGGCACAATTCTCTGGAGATTTGACTGAAATCTTATATGAGATGCTTTGTTTCAATTTCTTACAGCCGTACCAAATATGATTCAAATCAGCCTATAACCTGATGCAGCTCCCACATAAACCGATCGCCATGTTTGTCTTCCTTAGCCTCTAGAGGGCGCTATTTTTATCCCATTTGAATGAAATTTTGAGTGGGGTGTTTTGTTTTGATTTTTTAACAACATTTTCAAATATTTTTCAAGTCCGTACATAACCTGATATAGCTGCCATACCAACTGATCTTCAGATTTAACTTCTCAAGCCGTTAGAAGTTGTAATTACTACCCAATTTTGTACGTAAAGTTTTGCTATGACTTTCAGCAGCCCTGTCATGCATGGTCCAAATCGGTCTATAAACTGATATAGCTCCCATATAAACCGATCTACCGATTTGACTTCTTATACCCTTACAAGCCGCAATTTATATCTGATTTGTCTAAAATTTTGCAGGCTGCTAAGGCCACCGTAGCGCAGAGGTTAGCATGTCCGCCTATGACTCAGTAAAAATTTTCCGCAGTGGTTTTCCTCTCCTAATGCTGGCGATATTTGTGAGGTACTTTGCCATGTAAAAACTTCTCCCCAAAGAGCTGTCGCTTTGCGGCACGCCGTTCGAACTCGGCTATAAAAAGGAGGCCCCTTATCATTGAGCTTAAAATTGAATCGGACTGCCATCATTGATTTGCGAGAAGTTTGCCGCTGTTCCTTAGTGGAATGTTCATGGGCAAAATTGGCAATTTGTAGTGTTCAGCTAAGACTTCCATATAGACCGATCTCCCCATAAAAGGTCTAAGCCCATTAAAACCGCAGTTATTTCCCGATTTTGTTTAAATTTGACACAGTGAGTTGTATCATGCCTTTTAACCTCGGAGGCCACCCTAGCGCAGATGTTAGCATGTCCACCTATGACGCTGAACGCCTGTTTTCGAATCCTGGCACAAACATCAGAAATTTTTTAGCGATGGTTATCCCCTCCTAATGCTGGCGACATTTGTGAGGTACTTTGCCGTGTAAAAAACTTCTCCCCAAAGAGGTGTCGCTCTGCGGCACGTCGTACGGACTCGACTTTAAAAGGGAGGTTCCTTATCAATGAGCTTAAATCGAATCGGACAGCACTCATTGGTGTGTGAGAAGTTTACCCCTGTTTCTTAACAGAATGTTCATGGGCAAATTTGCATTTGGCCAAATGTGCTTCAGATGGGTCTTTATTTGGGTATAGCTGCCATGTGTACTGATATCCCAATTGAAGCTTGTGTATGCGCATTTATTCTCCGATTTTGCTAACATTTGTTACACACCACAACATCCCTATCGATGTTGGTCCATTTCAGACCATATTTCTGTGTAGCTGCTAGGGGTTATAAATGAGCCATTTTTCACTGGATTTTTATGGAATGTGCTAAATATATATCTACACCCGAGGTGGTGGGTTTTCAAAGTTGGGCCTGCGTTTGTTTCAGAAATTCATTACTATTTTGTACACCACTACTGTGTGGCAGGGTATTATAGGTTAGTGAATTTGGTTGTAACACCCAAAAGGAAGAGAGAGATGGATAAGTATACCAATCGACTCAGAATCACTTTCTGATTCGATTAAGCCATGTCCGTTTGTCTGTCCGTCCCTCCGTCTGTCTGTCCGTCTGTCCATGTTAATTTGTGTACAAACTAAAGGTCGCAATTTGCATCCGATCGTCTTCAAATTTGGTATGGGCATGTTTTCCGGCCTAGAGATGAAGCCTTTCGAAATTGGAAAAAATCGGTTCAGATTTGGATATAGCTCCCATGTATATGTTCGTCCGATTTGCAGTAATACAGCAATAAAATGCTATCATTTGTTGACAGATTCTCTTGAAATTTGGTAGGAAGGATTTTCTTATGACTCTCGATATTGCTGGAGAATTTCATAGAAATCGATTCAGATTTGTATATAGCTCCCATATATATGTCCGTCCGATTTGCAGTAATACATCAATTAAATGCCCATTTGTTAACCGATTCTCTCGAAATTCGGTTTAAAGGATTTTCTTATGACTCTCGACATTACTGGTGATTTTCATAAAAATCGGTTCAGATTTGTATATAGCTCCCATGTATATATTTCATCCGATTTGAGTTATTAAGGCTGTAGAAGTCACAATTTTTGTCCGATCTTCACCAGGTTTGGCATGGGGAGTTTTATTTGACGTCTCCATATGTGTGCAAAATTTCATAAAAATCGGTTTAGATTTAAATATAGCTCCCATATATGTCTTTCATCCGATATGGACTTTTATGGCTGTAGAAGCCACAATTTTCGTTCGATCTTTAAAAAATTTGGTACTGGGTATTTTATTTGAGGTCCACATATGTGTGCAAAAAAGTTATCGGTTCAGATTTAGATATAGCTACCATATATATGTATCGCCCGATTTGCACTTAAATAGCCGTTGCAGCTACAATTTTCAACCGATCTGCACAAAATTTGGTACAGACTGTTTTTTTACTGATCTTAACATATCTGAAAATTTTCATAAAAATTGGTTTAGATTTAGATATAGCTCTCATATATATATTTCATCCGATTTGAACTATTAAGGCTGTAGAAGCCACAATTTTGGTCCGGTCTTTACAAAATTTGGCATGGAGTGTTTTATTTAACATCCTCATATGTGTGCAAAATTTCATTAAAATCGGTTCATATTTAGATATAGCTCCCATATATATCTTTCATCCGATATGGCCTTTTAAGGCTGTAGAAGCCACAGGCTTAGTCCGATCTTAACAAAATTTGGTATTGGGTATTATATTTAAGGTCTTCATATGTGTGCAAGATTTCATAAAAATCGGTCTAGATTGAGATATAGCTCCCATATATATGTATCGCCCGATTTGCACTTAAATAGCCGTAGCAGCTACAATTTTCAACCGATCTGCACAAAATTTAGCACAGACTGTTTTTTTACTGATCCTAAAATATCTGGAAAATTTCATCAAAATCGGTTCAGATTTAGATATAACTCCCATATATGTCTTTCATCCGATATGGACTTTTAAGGCTGTAGAAGCCATAATTTTCAACCGATGTGCACATCTTTCTTCATTTCTTCTTTTCTTCTTTGCTCGAAATTTGAAATGAGAATTTTTCATCTATCTGTCTGGATACATACGTCGAGGTCCATGAACATTGTTTCAGAATTGGATGTAGCTCCCACATTGTACTTATAGAGTAGGTGTAGGGTATTATACCGTCGGCACCGCCTGACTTTTTCCCCTTCCTTACTGGTTGTAAAATATTTTATATATTTTTTTTTTTTTTTTTGCATTTTAAAAAAAATATATAAAATATTTTACAACCAGTAAGGAAGGGGAAAAAGTCAGGCGGTGCCGACGGTATTATACCCTACACCTACTCTATAAGTACAATGTGGGAGCTACATCCAATTCTGAAACAATTTTAATGGATATCCAGACAGATAGATGAAAAATTTCCATTTCAAATTTCGAGCAAAGCAAATATGTTCAAAATGTACAACCTACGGTTGACAAATGACAACAAATTACCCAAAATCTGAAAAATAGGGTTGCCCAAAAAGTAATTGCGGATTTTTTAAAAGAAAGTAAATGCATTTTTAATAAAACTTAGAATGAACTTTAATCAAAATGCACTTTTTTTCTAAAGCAAGCTAAAAGTAACAGCTGATAACTGACAGAAGAAAGAATGCAATTACAGATTCAGCTATGAAAAAATTTGTCAACGCCGACTATATGAAAAATCCGCAATTACTTTTTGGGCAACCCATACATGGGAGCTATATCTAAATCTGAACTGATTTCGACCAAACTTTATGGATATGGTGGAATGCGTCGAGGAAAGCGTTATATAAAATCGGCACCTCGGCACCAAGGTGCATTTAACTTCCCATGTTGAAATTCTATTTAGTGCCTTAGAAAACCCGTCGGCACCCGCAGCTTTGTGAAAATAAAAAGAGTTTTTTTTTGTATTTTTTTTTTTGTAATTTTTTTAATATTATTTATTTTTTGTGGTTTTTTTTTGTTTGTTTGTTTGTATAGAATGGTGGTAAGAACCGTTGACTTGGGTTTTTTTTGTTTTTTTTTTTGTATTTGTATTTGTATCCTTTTTTCCATTTAATTATTTTAAATTATTACAGTTTAATCGTATGATTGGGCATTTGTTTTTTGTCTCGTTTTTTTTACAATTTCATTGAAGGAATGTTGGTTTTACTGTGGTATTTAGTTGTTTGCCATTTTTTTTTTTTTTGTTTTTTAATATATAATTAATAAATTTTCTGTTTTCTTGTTGTAGCCATTAAATTACCATTAATTTGTTGTGTATTTTCTCGGTCGATTAAAGTTTAGCTTACGTTCTCTTACAAATGTTCAACACTTAAAAATTGGGGTTTCTCACAAGTTTTTTTTTTTTGTAAATTTTTTTTTTTTTGTATTTTATTTAAATTTATTTATAGGAATTTTTGTGGTGTGTGTTTGTGTTTTTTTTTTTGGAAATTATAAAAAAAATAAATTTAAAAATTTTTTATACAATAAAAAATGGAATGTATACAACTAAAATTTTATAAAAAAAATAGCATTACAATAAAAACTATATAAAAAAAATATTACACTTCATTTGGGGAAAAAAGAAGAAAACATTTTTACACTTAACAAAATCACTAAAATTGAAGGTGGTTTTCTGGGGGTCAGAGGGAAAGAGAGAGCGAGCGAGCGAGAATGTAATGCAAAATTTTGAAGTTTTTTTTTTTCTTTTTTTTCTTTAAAATAAGAAATTCTTGTACAATGTTGTGTCTTACTTACAGCTAGAAAATTTCCATAAAATTTTAACTAGTTTTTTTGTGAGTTTTTTTTTTGAAATTTTGCAATTTTCCCCTCCTCTAAGGGCATTGCAGGTTGTAAGTGGGATTTTGGTGGCAGGCTTTATACAATTTGTTGGGGGTGGGGAGGGGGGCTTACCTACAATGCCTTTCTTTGACTAAGAATAACTAAGAAAATTTTTCTTGCTTTTCGCCTTAAGTTTGATTTTTCTTCCTCGCCTCCATTAAAGATAGTTTTTTTTTTTTATATATTTTTAAAATATTTTTTTTTCCGGTTTTTCTTCTATATATGTAAGAGATATTTGCTGTTTAAGGTTAAAAAGTTGCCTACGTTCTAATGACTTAACTATATACACAAGAGTTTTGTTTTGGGGACCTAGTCGGTTTTTTTTTGTCTGGGGCAATGCGAGGCCTTTGGATTTCTGATATGAAACGTAATGAAGTTTTTGGGAGTTTAGAAAATCGTTTGGAAGTCAAAGTGTCAAAGTGTGTTGGTTGTGGTTGTGGTTCTGAGAAAAGAAATGTGATTTGGAAAAGACTTTACCTTGCCACCGCAGCCATTGTTGTAACGGAACGTTGGTTCAGCATGTTTTGAAGTTTCTTCTTAGAGATTTTTGTTAAACACTTTTTTTCTGTATAGATTTTTTACTTCCCGTCACCATAACTTCGTTGCGTTTCAATTCAATTCTCTGGCCCGTTGCCCGTCTAAGAAAATATTTTTGTTTAAACAAAAATTTACATAAAAAAATTCAAAAAAAAAAAAAAACAAAAAATAAAAATAGGGTTTATAAAACATCACTTTGTAACTCGTTTGATTTGAATTGCCTTTGTTTTTTTTTTCCTCTGCCTTTTTAAAAAAAAAAAAAAAATTTTCGAATTTTTTTATTTTTTAGAAAGTTTTTTAAAAACTTTTTCTCTCAGTGTTGAGTTTTACAAAAAAAAATTTCTTTAAGAATTCTTTCTCATCTAGTTTACAATCATGCCTCGTTGGCAAAAAAAAACCGCACTCACTTAAAAAAAAAGGATTTTTAGCTTAATTTTAACACAGACTAATGCACTGGTTCAGCTGAAGTACTAAACTTCACCTCTCAGTTCGTGGGGGGGGGGGGTCGAAGGGAAAGGCTTTGATGGCCAAGCCAAGCACTGTTAATAGGGTCTCAAACACATCTCCTGGGTCTTAGTCTGCTTAGGCTCCGCACATGGCAATGCTTGGCCCGGCCATCTGTTGAGAAGAGCCCAAAATTTGCCTAGCCAAAAACTTTTTGGCAAAATGCCAATGCTCCAAAAATTTTTGGCTACACCATTTGAGCTGCTAGGCCAGATCCCGATCCCGATCCCGATCCCGATCCTGCTACTGTTAGCTTTCTGCGTTGTCCAGCTGCTCGTTGGTTCGTTCTCTCAAGTTAGGACGACTCATAGCCAAACCAAGCGGCTGAAGCTGCTGCCGCAGCAGCAGCTGATGTATGCTATTCTCCGGATCCACCGAACGAATTGAAGTGCCTTACCGCTGCGCCCGGGGCGGCGGCTGCCCCAAATTGCAAACTCCACTCGAAGAGACGGCGTGCGTGCAATTGTTGCTGTTGCTGCTGATGATGGTGATGCTGTTGCTGGTGCTGATGATGGTGCAGCGAGTGCGGATTCAAGTTCAGGTGATGCATGCCAGCTGCACCACTGACCCCCAACGCCGACGAGACGGAAGGAGGGCGAGGCTGCCGAGGAGGAGGCTTGCAAGACGCCGCCGCTTGTGCTGCCGGCTCCCGGTGAGGCTTGCGGTTGTTGCAGATGCTGATGATGGGCGGCCGCTGCAGCCGCTGACGAGGAGTGCTGCAGCGCCTGATCGCTGGTGTGAAACAGATGTGGATGATGGGCGGGATTCAGGTGTGGATGCTGATGATGATGATGGTGGGCAGCAGCGGCGGCATTATGATAGCGCATGGGATCGATGTACATGGCGGCTGCTGCAGCGGCCGCTATGGAGGAGGCTTGTTGCTGTTGTTGTTGCTGCTGCTGTTTGACTTGGGACAAGTGATCATTGTCGTTGTTGTTGTTATTGTTGTTGTTGTTGGCAGCATTTGTTGATCCTAGCGGGCTCTGAGGTGACATCACATTCGTTGTCATGGTCGCCGAGGAGCCGCCCGACGAGGACGGCGTCTGCGGGCCATGCTGTTGGTGTTGCTGGTGTTGCTGTTGTTGCTGATGTTGTTGCTGTTGCTGCTGTTGATGCAGTGTGGCAGGAGTTGACGCAGCTGCAGCTGAGTTCGACTCCTGGATTTCTGATTGCTAGTGAGCCGCAAGCTGATGGCCCGTCGGTGTCTGCATGTTCTGTGGACTCAACATGGGCGGACTATGGCTGTGACTGTGGGTGCCCATCGGGCTGCCGTGCATATCGTGATGCGGATGATAGCCTCCATGGCCATGCATGTGCCCCGGTGGCATGCCATCCATCATGTCGCCACCCATGGTGTTGGGCGGTGTCATACGCTTCTCCTTTTGCCGCCGATTGCAGAACCACACCCGCACCACCTCCTTTTCGAGCTGTAGACTGTCGGCTAGCGCTGTGATTTCCTGAGCGGAGGGCTTTGGCTGTTTGTGGAAATGTTGTTCGAGGGCTCCCTTCACACTGACCTCAATGCTGGTGCGCTTCTTTCGCTTGCGGCCCTGCGCGGCGATTTTGTCAATGCTGGTCGGTGAGCCGGTGGTCGAATCGGCCTCTTCCAACCATTTCTGTAGCAAGGGTTTCAGTTTGCACATGTTCTTAAAGCTCAGCTGTAAAGCCTCGAAACGGCATATGGTGGTCTGCGAGAAGACATTGCCATAGAGGGTGCCCAGGGCCAGGCCCACATCGGCCTGGGTGAAACCCAATTTAATGCGACGCTGTTTGAATTGTTTGGCGAATGCCTCCAGATCGTCTGAGGTGGGCGTATCTTCTTCGCCGCCACTGACATCGCGATCGCCATGCATGTGGTGGGGGTGTATGGGCAGCGAGGGAGACTCTCCCCTTAAGGCATGATGTAAGGGAGCAACTCCCTGGTGATGCGGATGGGCAGGATGCAGCATACCGTTCATGGCATGGTGATATTGTAGTGGCGAGCCTCCCGTGGGGGCATAGTGAGCGGCAGCATGTACGGGCGCATGCCAGGCATGCGGTGAGGCCATGCCCTGTTGGACGCGATGTTGCTGCGACAAATGGGACATTTCCTGTTTGACATCGGCGGGATGGTGATGTGAGTGATGCGACTGCAAGGCCCAGGGATCTGAGGGATGTAAAGCGGTCCAGGGATTCGAACTCAGGCCTCCTGTGGGTGTCACCGAACTCAGACTGCCGGAGGATACACCGGGTCCCCCTGCCCCACCGGGACCTCCGGCACCTATGGTGCTGGGACTGGGCGATGAGGGCAACTGATGATGGGCCGCCGCTGCCGCCGCAGCACTGTGGTGATGATGATGGTGCTGCATGTACTTCATTTCACCGGCATCGGCGGCCGAACGCGGCGAAGAGGTGTGATAGCCACCACCCAAGGCCATATCCAGATCCCCGGAGGAGGGCGTCATGTACGAGGTGGCGGCCATCCCCACCGCTCTAGGGCTGTTCAGGCCCTCCACGCTGGCGGGGTAGGGCTCCAAGTTGGGGCTCAGTTTAACGACTTTGAAAACCGATCTGTCAAAAGAAAGACCAGGGTCCCTATGCTCATTCCACTCAAACCGTGAGGCAACCGTCTTGAAGTCTTGCGTGGTAACGGAATCAAAAGAAAATTCTCGGCCAGTAAATGGTGTGTGGGGCGGTGAAAGCGGCAAAGCCAGAGCCGCGGCTTTTTCAAAAATCTTGGCTGTGTGAAAAAACAAGCAACAAGTTGTGGGCGAGGCTGTGATGGAGCGCCTAAATCAAAACACCGACGGCTGTCTGAATTTTTTTTTTTTTTATTTTTGAGGCTTTTGGAAAAAGCTTAAAAATGTTTGCGTAGAATTTGAGCAGAAGCTTTTTAACTTTGGGGTATATTTCAAAAATTGTCTGAGATTTCAGAATAATTAATTTTTGCAATTTTTTCTAAGAGGAATTTTTTTGCATTTTTTAAAACTTTTATGGCTCTCTTCTTCTTCTTCTTCTTTAAGTTGCTGAGATTTTCATTAGCACTTTTTGTGATTGTTTGGAACACTTTTTTGCAATGGGGTTTATTTTTTGGGTTTCTTGGTCTCGTGTGTTATTCCGCACTCGCGTTCACGCGCCGTGATTTCTTTCAAACTCTTTCAGATTCACCGATTTTTTCGGAAATTGTTTTGGTGTTTTTTTTTCTAATTTCTCGCTTTTTTTCTATGTTCTCCAAAAATTCTTGTTGATCTCAATGCCGAATTCAAATCAAATTTTCTATTTTATTATTTCCAAGCATGTGTTTGTTTGTGAGTGAGTGTATGTGTGTGCATGTGGCAATGAATTGAATGAATTTTTCTTATTTCTTATTTATGCGGAGACTTTAAAATATTCACGTGTAAACTCGTGGAGCTATCGAAGTGAACTAACGTCATGCATCGTCAAACGAAGGTACAGAGAGCAAGCAGAAGGCAAAGAAACTCTGAAGGCACACACCACACAATCGACACTGGCGAACACACAAACACACGCGCGCACTCGAAATACCACCACGGTTGTGTAGCACACAACACCAAACGGAATACAAGGCGCGCACACCACAGCGGCAGTCACAAGTCGGTAGTCAGTAGAAGAACGACGACGACGACGATAGGCAACATAGCCGCACTCAACACACCACAAGCCAGGCAAGACGACGAGGCAAATCAAACAAACGCACACACACACACGCACACACTCATCTATCGACATGAGCCCATACAGTACAGAGTGGAGTACTCACCGGTAATAAGAAGAAGCATACTTCCAGGCCCTGAGAATGAGAGAAAGAAATGGGGAATGGCTAAGACGCCATGCGAAAGAAGAGCACCACCAGAGGTCTCTGTTAGGCCATAGCCTTCGAGCATAAGTGCAAAAGAGATAGCTGACCATCATAAGCAAGCCATGCAACCAAAAGAGAAGACATGATGAAAAAATTCATATTGGATTTCAAAAGCACCAGACTGGAAAGTGACACTACACACACACACACATACAGCACAGAGAATCAGCAACAAGAGAGTGACCACATTAGCCCCCGACCACCTTTAAGTCTTGCTCATCTCACAGACCTTTTCCATAAAGAGAGACTTTACCCACAAGTCAGGCATTGCGATGTAAAGCAATGCGGAAATTCATCTATGCTCTTATGGGTGAGGGCGAGAGCAAAAAAAAACAACACCAACACACAATAGAGAAGAGAGACAAACGTTCATGTTTCCAGTGTTACGCCTATTTGCAACAAATCGCCGGGTTTCTTTTTTGGCTAGACTAGATTTCCACTTCCAAGACAACAACAACAACAACAACACAGTGACATTTTTAATTGCCTTTGGCTTTTGGCAGTGCTGTGTGTTTACCTTTGAGTGCGACAAAGAGAGAGATTTGAAACGGCACAACAACACCCTCTCATCTATCAATCACTGGTGGCCCAAAGACCGGGCAACAACAACAACATGAAGAACTATCCCTAAGTGAATGGTGAGACAAGTAAGCAAACAGAACCGAATGTGCGAGGATGTTTGGATGGTCAGTTGGAAATTGGTCAAATGGCATACAATTTCCATCTTAGCTGTCAGTCTGCGCTCTCTGCTTTCCTTTGGGGGAAAATAAGCGCCATAATAAAAATTGCTTAACTCACATGAGGCCCACCGTCAACTAAAGCTAAGAGACAATGCACGGTGCAAAAAAGGGGATGGAAGTTTTAAAATAGAAGTAAATTCAGCTAAGGTTTTGAAATGCCTTTACAGTTTTTAATTTCAACTCCTTTGAAATATTGAATACTGCAAGCAGTCTAAAGTTTTGTTGGCGGCGTCGGCGTTCTGGCTCTCCCAAAACAAAAAATCCTTAAGCTTACTCCGTTGCTCTAGGCCACAAAGCTTTTGGTGGTGCTTCATTTGAGCAAACAACCGCCTGACATTCCAGCTAGCTGTAGAACCGACGCATTCACCGCAACAACAACCATTTGGTTGCAATGGACGGAAAACTGTTGGAAATTTTTGGTTTCTTGAATCTCCCAAAGCAGCAGACAATAGGATAGGTGTCTGGTGGAGCAAGAAAACCCATCATGTTCGATACGTGTGCAGTATGGAAATTAGTTGACAAACAGTGTACAAAAGTAAGAAGAAGCAGACCCATTTCTACTTTTGCTTTCATTTGCAAAGCAAACTCAAAAATTTAAGATATTCAATGGACGGACCATCGAATCGAGTGTGGCGGCTGGGTGGTAAAATTATTTGAGAGTTGGTTTTAAGCTCCATTCATGTTCGTTCAAGACGGTTCAACCGACGGTGATTACTTGGGAGCAGTTTTGTGTTAATAATTACAATTGTACTCGCTGAAAATAGCATAACAAAAAAACTTTGAGTTGAAATCAAACTAAAAATAAAAAAAAACAAAAATTATATATACAAATTATTACCAACTTGCAAAACGTTAGTTATTCATAATTTGCCAAGTGCTTAAAACAATTCGTTTCTGTTGAAAACCGTTTTTCAATTGATGGTGTTTATGCTTCGGTTTTACTAGAGCTTGGAAGATAATTTCTACGTCCCATGTTTAACACAGCCGCCATTCGGTAGCATTTTGTATGACACCGATTTACTAGGCTTGCATTTTAACCCAAAATTTGAGGAATTCGTAGTAGCGAAATTTTTGTTAAACATTTTTTCTCCCATTAATGGCAATAAAATTCCAAGAAGCTTAAGCATGCATAAAAATTTCGATTTGGAGGGTATTCGCTCCAAAAAATGCAAACTTGCCCATGACCATTCCATTAAGGAACAGGGCAAACTTCTCACATGTCAGTGAGTGCAGTCCGATTTTAATTTTTTAGCTCAATGATAAGGGTCCTGTTTTTTTTAGCCGGGTCCGCAATGCGACAGCCCTCATTAGGAGGGCATAACCATAAATGACAATTATTTCTAATGTACTTGCCGGGTGTTCAGCATCAAAGGCGGGCATTTCAACCTCTGCGCCATGATGGCCTCAAAAATTGCGCTAATATATTTGGGAGAAGCTCTGATCAGCTCAGATAGGCAATGTTGCTTTCATTAGATAAGACGGCAATCGAAAAGAGAAAGGTTTGAGCTATACAGTGGCTGTGCAAGGACTTACAATCTGATCTTTACTTTGCACTAGATTATCAGGCCGGAGGTTAACACATGTTAAGAACTGATCGACGAAATGGATTTTTTTTTTTTGTCTAAGGAACAAATTAACTTTTAAGTGGAGACATCAATTTTGTGCAGATCGGTTGAAAATTTCAGATACTACTGCCATTTTAATGCAAATCGGGCGATACATATATATGGGAGCTATATCAAAATTTTAATGAAACTTTGCAAATATGTTAAGATCAGTAACAAAATAATCCATGCCCAATTTTGTGCAGATCGGTTGAAAATTTTAGCTACTACGGCCATTTAAGTGCAAATCGGGCGATACATATATATGGGAGCTATATCTAAATCTGAACCGATTTTGATGAAATTTTGCAGATATGTTAAGATCAGTAACAAAACATTCCTCGCACAATTTTGTGCAGATCGGTTGAAAATTGTAGCTTTTACGGCCATTTAAGTGCAAATCGGGCGATACACATATATGGGAGCTATATCGAAATCTGAACCGATTTTGATGAAATCTCGCACACATGTTAAGATCAGTAACAAAATAATCCATGTCCAATTTTGTGCAGATCGGATGAAAATTTTAGCTACTACGGCCATTTAAGTACAAATCGGGCGATACATGTATATGGGAGCTATATCTAAATCTGAACCGATTTTGATAAAATGTTGCAGATATGTTAGGATCAGTATCAAAACATTCCACGCACAATTTTGTGCAGATCAGTTGAAAATTGTAGCTACTACGGCCATTTAAGTACAAATCGGGCGATACATATATATGGGAGCTATATCTAAATCTGAACCGATTTTGATGAAATCTTGCAGATATGTTTAGACCAGTAACAAAACTGTCTGTGACCAATTTTGTGCGGATCAGTTGAAAATTGTAGCTACTACGGCCATTTAAGTGCAAATCGGGCGATACATATATACAGGAGCTATATCCAAATCTAAACCGATTTTGATGAAATTTTGCAGATATGTTAGGATCAGTAACAAAACTATCCGTGCCAAATGTTGTGCAGATCCGGTGAAAATTGTAGCTTTTACGGTCATTTAAGTGCAAATCGGGCGATACATATATATGGGAGCTATATCTAAATCTGAAGCGATTTTTACGAAAATCAATAGCGTTTGTTCTTGGGCCAAAAAAGTGATATGTGCAAATGTTCGTGATGATTGGACAGCAAATACGACCTGCACTTTGATTACAAGAATACATGGACTCACAGACGGACATGGCTAAATCGAATCAGAAAGTGATTCTGAGTTGATCGGCGTATTTATCAATGGGTCTAGCTCTTCTCCTTCTTAGCGTTGCAAACAAATGCACAAATCTATCATACCCTGTACCACAGTGGTGGTGTAGGGTATAAAAGTGTTTGTTTTTTACAGCCGGACATGTGAATCACGTTGATAACCCCTTAAGGGAGTCGAGCGTAGTTGGACAAGAGAATGTTACATAGAAAGGAGAAATTTTTTTAAATTTACATATTTTTGTTTTTGTTTTTTTGAAAAACAGGACACATACGATCACACCACTGATGGGCGCATTTCAATGGTTAGTTTGGTCATCATTTCGAACACCATTGTGATTCTTGTCCATCCGTCTAACCTTAAGCTTTTCAGCTTGTCGTTCGTAATGTTAGGTTAGGTTAAAGAGGCAGTCTACCTTTAGACTCATTTAGACGTTTTCGTCTATTGTTATACCACAGGAGCAGAAGAAGCTATATGCCCTCCAGTACCTACCGTTGAACCATCCAAAACGCTTTAAAAAGCCTAACAACTTGGGAATATTCGTATCTGGTTATTCAGACAAGTTCCCAAAGAAATGAGAACCTAAAGCGGAACGCCTTCTGACTGCCAATGCGTGACACACGCAAAGCAGATGTTTTGTCGTGACGGATACAATGACTGAGACGTCTGTTCTGGCCAGCGACAGCAAAACGGGAGGCCTCTTTAAGTCTAGATCGGGCAACATTATTATGGAGTGTTCACAACCCGCCCTATGTGACCATCTATCATTCGTTGCCCTTCGGGTCTATTTCTGAACACTTGGCTTACATTTCGCTAGAGTCGCATACCCACAGATTCCAGTTCCCCTCGAATGAGTAAGGTAGTTCCTAGTCTCGCAAGTACTTCCGCTCTAAAATTCCCTTCGATAACTCTGTGGCCCGGCACTCAGAACAGTTGAATTTTGAACTGTTCAGTCATCTTGTTGAGAGATCTGCAACAGTCAAAGGCGGTTGTTGAATCCAGAAATATATTCCCCAGGGATTTAATGGCAGTCTGAGTAGATACTTATGCGAATCGTCGTTATGACATTACACCTAAGCCATTCCACCATTTCCTTAATTGCAAGGATATCCCCTAGATACATACTACAGAGGTCGTGTAATCTGCTCGCTATGACAATTCCTAGTTCTTCAGAGTACACCTCAAAACCCACCAGGTCGTCTAGTTTGGAACCATCCGTATAGAAGTCTACGTAACTTATATTACCCGGGCTATCGTAGTTCCAATCTGTCCTATCAGGAATAGTGGTACAGTATTTTTTTTCAACAAGTAAAAAGGTGTTAAGTTCGGCCGGGCCGAACTTTGGATACCCACCACCTCGGGAATATGCGTAAACCACCATTCATCAAATCCGGTGAAAATTGTATACCTGAATTTCGGCGACATTGTATAATAAATGCGTCTTTTATGGGCCCAAAACCTTAAAAAGAGAGATCGGTCTATATGACAACTATATCCAAATCTTAACCCATCTGTGCCATATTGCAGGATTATGTCGAGGGGCTTAACTTAACTCTCTGTCCACAATTTCGGCGACATCGGACAATAAATGAGCATTTTATGGGCCCAAAACCTGAAATCGAGAGATCGGTCTATATGGCAGCTATATCCAAAATTGGTCCGATCTGCACCAAATTGATGAGGGATATCAAAGGGCCTAACACAATTTACTGTCCCAAATTTCAGCAAAATCGGATAATAAACGTGGCTTTCATGGGCCTAAGACCCCAAATCTGAGGATCGGTCTATATGGCAGCTATATCCAAATCTGGACCGATCTGGGCCAAATTGACGAAAAATGTCGAAGGGCCTAACACAACTCCCTGTCTCAAATTTCAGCAAAATCGGATAATAAATGTGGCTTTTATGGGCCTAAGACCCTAAATCGCAGGATCGGTCTATATGGCAGCTATATCCAAATCTGAACCGATCAGAGCCAAATTGACGAAGGGTGTCGAAGGGCCTATCACAACTCACTGTCACAAATTTCAGCAAAATCGGATAATAAATGTGGCTTTTATGGCCCTAAGACCCTAAATCGAAGGATCGGTCTATATGGCAGCTATATCCAAATCTGAACCGATCTGAGCCAAATTAACGAAGGATGTCGATGGGCCTCACACAATTCACTGCCCCAAATTTCATCAAAATCGGATAATAAATGTGGCTTTTGTGGGCCTAAGACCCTAAACCGGAGGATCGATGTATATGGCAGCTATATCCAAATCTGAACCGATCTAGACCAAATTCACGGAGGATGTCGAAGGGCCTAACACAACTGACTGTCCCAAATTTCAGCGAAATCGGATAATAAATGTGGCTTTTATGGGCCTTAGACCCTAAATCGGAGGATCGGTCTATATGGC